>NW_010403233.1:76087-80680 GCF_000710305.1 Buceros rhinoceros silvestris
ACGCTCTTCGTATCGCTGAGCTATAAAGCCATACTCAGAAACACAGCTGCCCTCTCCAGTCATCTCCTGATGATGTAGATTCAGCAAAGCGCTCGCTTAGTAAACCTGTCCTTCCAAATTAAAAAGACACGAAGCCACCTGCAATATCTCTCAGGTGTCTCCCCTGACCGGTTAAGATCACACCCACGATCTCTTCTGATTTATACTGTATACAGCGCACAAATCCTGTACGATCCTGTGATGAACAGACTGTCAAACCAAGAACTGCAACCTCAGTTTAACCAGGTTTAGACACAGAGAAGATCCAATACGTACCACTGGAGCTGATCAGTCCTTAACCTCAAAACCAGGAACCCCTTAGGTGAAAGGCATACCAGAAAAACACGCGGTTCCTCAAAGCACCAATGTCCTGCTCAGGAACACCAGCCTCAGGAGATGTCCTGGAACGTGGAGGGGATCACGCCAGACCTCCACATCTTCCCTTCCTCCTGCTCCCAAACAACCTGCACTGCTGTCCTTTTACCAGAGACATACCTGCAGCTGCTCCTGACTTCATTAACTCCCAACTAGCCCCAGAACCACGAGGCTGCAGATCCATTTGAGGGTCAGCTGATTAAAAACGGTTCCAGGATTGCCTTATTTTGCACATTTCCCCTCTGCTGAATACGGTACCAACCCTTCAGGCTGTCGATGCAGTAAAGGATAAGGAATTCGCAGAATTCCTCATTACAGGGCTGTGAAGTATAGCTCCAGTGGAGAAACAGGTGGGATTGTGTTTCTACCACAGTCTCTGAAGTGCTGCTTAAAAATAAAATAAAATGCCGCCAATACGCTATTACTCTGAGAGGAAAGAGGATGTCATCAAGGAAAAAGAAAATCTAAAAACATAAACTCTTCTTCACAAAGAGACTTGATAATGTTTGATCAGTGTAGGAAAGGGCTATTTATTGCTCTTGCCAACATCTCAAATCTGCATTTAAATGGAGCTTCCTTCTTATTTCTGCTATCCAGGGAGTGAATTTGGGGTGGGGGGAGAGAGAAAGAGAGCTAGAGGAGACATGATAAAAATAGCTGAGGGCTTTAGTTTCTACTGCCTGAAACACAACCTCTCTCTTACCTTCTTTAATAATTGCTTTGTGTACATAAAATCAGAATAACATTTGCTGAGACCAGGAGTTTCCAGGAGGAGAGAGAATACCAGCACACTTCTCCACTGTCCTCCCTGAGCCTGCAAAGGTGACAAGCTGTCAATCACGTTGGACCTGTCACAGTGATGGGATGCAAAGCCTCGGGGCAGGGGGGCAGTTCATCTTTGTGCCCCAGCAAACATTGTCCCTCTGGTCCAGGCCACTGAAAGCACTGCCAGGCTCCTCGTCCCTCCTCTGTACACACCTGCGCGGAAAGGACGGCTGCTTTCATCCCAAGGGGGCGGGAGGAGGGAATACGTTTCAGCTGCCATTCGGAAACAGGCATCTGCAAGACAGGTCTCATCTCGCCTCTCACCCCTTTGCCTTACGTGTGGGAGGAAAATGCACTAACGAGAAAAGGTTCTGCTCTTCCAATAAAGATCACCTGCTTTTCTGAATACAAACACCACTGTGAGGCAGCCAGCAAACACCCTCACTGTGAAGGCAGAAGCAAAAGAACACGAAGGGATTAGAAAGGGGTCTGTAATGGAACTGCCCTGTCCAGAGCTGCTACCGCGGGCTAAACCCTTCCTGTCATACACAAGCGGGACAGCAGACTGAGGTCCCTTAAAGCCAGCAGGGGAACTCCTACGGGTTCCCACAGCCACCGGCTTGAGGCACGCTGCAGCTATGGAAAAAGTCCCGGTCTGTGAACTCAAACAGTGTGTCTGCAACCAGATTAAGTCCTAGTTAATCCCCTGAAAAGTCTGCCAAGAGACTTCCCAAAGACAAGGATAGACAGGCAGGCAGGAGGAGGAATGACTGGTTTAACCTTCCTGAGGTGTAAGGTCAGGGCTGTGGCAAGGAATGAACGATCGTGGCTCTGAAAGAAAGGGACATGCGAGGCTTGCAGCGGGGCAGACAGAGGGGGAAGGAGGTGAAGCTCTAAAGCTAAAAATGGAACTACAGGAAGGCACGGTGGGACACCTTTCACTCAAGGCAGGAGCCGCAGACACCATCCGGGGCTGTTGTTTCCAAAGACGCCTGGAAGCAAATGAGCACCAGGAGGGAAGAGCCTCCCAGGGGTGTCAGAAATCTTCTGTCAAGAAAACCAGGCAATTCCAGCCACCAAGAGCCTGTTGGTGCACGTGGGAATGTGGTGTGGTGGGATGTGTTTTTGTTTCCCCGACGCTTTGCTGTCAGCAGGAGGGATCCGTAACAGTGCTCTCTATACAGATTTTCTGCATCTCCGAGAAGCCTATCTGTCAAACCAGACTGCAGTTTGCCACGAAATTCAAGCTACTGGATAAATACTTACCCACATCCACACAGGGTCAGTCTAAGTCTAAACCTTGTTTTCTTAGTAAGCCAGCCTAGAAACATTGACTGAGGTTGAGAACACATTGCTTTCCTGCCTATCTTTTGTTTCAATAATGTCCAATTGAGTTTCAAAAGGAAGTTTTTCTACTCGTTTTCATGGTCTCAGGTGAATGGCAGCAGCTGTGGTTTTAGGAGGAAGCACTGGGAAGCCCTGGCGGGGCCAGTAAACTTGGCAAGACCTGGAAACAAGCAAGAACTTAATTAAGTCAGTGGAGAGTATAAATACAAGAAAAATAACCACACAAACCCCAAGTGCCACTTCCAGGCAAACAAAAAGAATGAGGAAGGAAGAAACAATGTGTAAAATTCTAAGGAAAAAAAAAAGCCAAAAAACAAATGCAGGAAGTCTGCTAGGATTTATAGTTATAATCATAGATTTGAGAGATGGCAATGAGCAATGCAGCGGTGGGAGTCTGGCGCGTTTGAGAGGAGGCAGCAGCCACCAGCCACCGGTGTGGGAAAGAGCCTGCCACAGGGTGGGAAAGCAGGAAGGGAAACCACTGCAGAGCCCCAGATCAGCCAGCACGCGTTCCTGGTCACAGACCCACAATGAGCGTGTTCTGTACCCACAAGACAGATAGCCACAAAAGCCCAGAGCTCCACCTCCAGAGGTGGCCGCATTTCAGCGGCAGCCAAGGCTGTTCCACCACACACACAGCTCTGTGCAATACTTTGGGATTCAGTGACCGGCAGCCACGTCAGCAGAGCAACAGTTCCAGACTGACACTTGGCCTCTTGCAGAAGGAACCATTTCTTGAACCTCCAGTGTGCTTTGGGATGAAAGGATTTGGTGGATTTCCAGTTATGTAAGTGGGGTCTTCAGTGATGATGTCAACTTAACCCTTTCTGGGACCTTAGCATTTACAGTGCTTTTGCTCTTCTTTCAGCATCTCCCTGTTTCGAGGATGTTAGCGCTTTGGCACCACTTGCCGATTCTCCCCAGGCTGGCAAACACCAGTGCATCGCAGAGGATGCGCAGCTTAGGCTGTGGAGGATGTAAGTGCCAGGCCCCCATTCCAGGCTCCCTCAGCGAGCTGAATAATTGTGTACACAGAGAGAGCCGAGAGCCTTGGACATATCCCCAATGTCAAGGTGA
The DNA here is from genome assembly GCF_000710305.1 of Buceros rhinoceros silvestris. Lineage (NCBI taxonomy): Eukaryota > Metazoa > Chordata > Aves > Bucerotiformes > Bucerotidae > Buceros > Buceros rhinoceros. The sequence continues at coordinate 79,691 of NW_010403233.1, forward strand.
GAAAGGGATAAAAATTGCTGTACCAACAGGATTTAGGGTTTTGCTTTCACCAATATGGAGAGCTTACAGATATTTTACACCACTTCTGCTCGTGTTAAAAATCATTAGCCATTGCTACTATTGCAAATCTCTAAAAGATGGACCCAAGGACAAGGACCTGCCATGCTGGATGTAGATACCAGATATGACAATTCCTTTAAAGATACGAGACAGACAAATGATAGGTGGAATGACTTTCATTCTCTTATGATGGATGAAGAACAGAGGCACAAAGAGATAAAGCGACTCCTCAAGGTTTTGCAAGACCACGTGGCAAATAAACAAGAGTTAATAATGCCAAGAGGCTTCAGAAACCCATGTGTAGCCCCTTAGCCTTTTACTTACCACTACTGAAACTACAGGCATCCAAGAGCATCACAAAAGCCAAGCGAGCACTATTAACAGAGCTTGTGGGAGATGGGAACCTCCAGGAGCAGCAGCATATTAAAACAAACATGTATGAAGACAAATGAAGACCAGGGTCAATGGTACAAGGCTGAGCACAGCCTGGACGCAAGATTCAAACTACGTTTGGAGACGTCAGAGTCAGTGGAGAGGGTCAGGACCCATGGAGGGCAATTCAGAGTGTCTAAGCCAGTTAATAATTTGTCCCTAACAAGCTGGCCTTTAGAGTCCTGGCTCTCTATGCATCTGCTACATAGGAAACCTCACTGCCCAGCCCTCACCACCTCCCCATCCCACACTGCCCAGGTGCTGATGCACAGATATGCAAGGGAAGAGAGTGTGCTCTAAGAGCAGGAGAAGCCGAGTAGAAGATGAACAAGGGTGGGAAAAGGTGACACTGGAATCGTCACCTCTATCACAGACGATCTAGATGTATTTAACTGTGTGAAATAATTCGGTCCAATTATAAAACAATGACACCCAAGCCCTTCACTGATGTGCCTCAGGATTGTTTGAATCTCTTTGCTGTACTGTAAGAACAAACAA
>NW_010403233.1:80916-81301 GCF_000710305.1 Buceros rhinoceros silvestris
CCCTTCAATCTCCCCAGCCTCTATTTATTTATTTATTTTTTGCCACTCAGCCGTCAGCCATTTAATAGGTTACTCAAACGTCTTCCTGCCTTTCCTCTTCAGCATGCACCCCTCACTGCAATTTTTTTCCTCCGCTGACTTCTTTCCCTGGCTTTGGATGGACAAATGACATGAGAATTTTATTTTCCCTGGACTCTGACACAATTTCCACCCCCACCCGCCCCAGTCCCCCATTCATTTTAACAAAATCTGTGAAGTCATCTAATCCCAGTTTCTATACTTGCTTGCTAAGAAAATGGTGATATGTTACTGGAAAAGAATTGCTTTTTCTTTCTTTGCTTGTATACGTAGCGGCTTTTGTTTTAACTTCTTATTGGGGGCTTGT
>NW_010403233.1:81424-84013 GCF_000710305.1 Buceros rhinoceros silvestris
CTTGCTGCTGACACATGAAGAGTTAGGGTTGCTAGCTGCAGGCAGCACCACATTCCCCCTAGTTATCAAAGGCTGTATAAGGCATCTTAACACAACACTGAAAACATCTTTGAGACAGTGAGCTCTGTCAGCTGCCCTCACGGATCCAATTCTTTTTCATTATCGCAGTTAGCAGAACTTGCCTGCAGAAACAGGGCTGCTTCATCATTCTCGCCAGCCTGTCCCTGTATGAGAGATGTCCAGGGCCACCTCTGGGACAGCAAACTGCTGTCTCCCTATCAAACACCCAGACCTCCTCTCCCCATCACCCGCTCCTTGCCAACCCTCTTACTTCGTGCACCACAGTCCGAGACTCCACGCTTAAGCTAATGCCATGGGTGCAGAGTTAAAGGGGGAAAATCCTGGCCCTTGCAAAAGACTTCAGGCTAAAGATAAAATTCCCGTTCAAGCACTGCTCTGAACTGGGATGAACTGAGGCTCGTGTCTAACAGTTATTCTAATTGGAACGTTATGAAAATATGACAGACACTTTCTCCTCTCTTTTTCAACTCTCTGCTCCTTCCTCCCACAGCCTGAGAGGTTTTACACAGCTCTGGCATTTCAGAGAGTGGCCTAGCTGCTCTCCAGTGGAAAGGCAGCTTGGGAGGCTATGGTTTATTCAAGCTCATCTAATCACATCTGCTCACAAACCCAGCGGTTATTAAAAATCAGAGCTGGTCAAATTGTTGTTATGTTTTGACCACACAGAGAATACTATTGCTATCCTTCCCTGCTACCCCCAACTCCTCCTCGTGAATCCTTCATGAATCTGTCCTGATTCCTGGGCTCATGCTTTGTGCAAAACAGATTTTCCGCCCATGGAGCACAGCCACAGCCTGTTCACCTTGGCTACCCCCAACCCAGAAGCAGCCTCTTGGCTTGAGCTGAGCTGCCAGGACAGCCTGTGCAGCGGACGACCCGGCCCCTTCTCAGGTGATGACACGTGGACAGCCATAAATCCGAGGACGGGAAGGAACAGAAGTGATGTGGTTATACTGTGTGCACACAGCTAACATCAGGAGAGAGACAGTCACCCCGTACAGCCATCATCATCCTCTCAGCTTGCACTGTTAATTCACCCTGTACGCGCAACAACCCTGTAGTCACTTCCACCACTGTGAATGCAGGTGGGGAACAGCAGCAGTTCACTGAGGATACAAGATCACGTCATTTGTTTGATTCCTGCTCTTCACGGGATTGAATCAACGACGCTGTAACGGGACATTTGACATCAACTCTGGAAGGAACCAAGACAAGGACCTGAGTCAGTACTGAACCCATCAAGTGGTCCCGACAAATTCTGCAAGGATGATTATCAGCTCCCCCATCTCCTTCAGTCTTTTCCCTTTCTCTTATCATGATTTTACCAGATTGGGAACTGACTAGTAACAATAAAGAAAACCTCACTCACGATCAGCCGCTATTTCCTCCATCTATTCAACAGCACAGAAATTGCTTTTTAAACGGATAACAATGAGTCTGGGGGTCCCGTTATTACCTTGAAACCTCACATTTTGATACATCCAATGTCGCTCTCTTATATAAATAACAGTGATTACTGTAAAGTGATTTTTCCCCTTCTGTACCTCCAAAGACTTCCTGCAGGAGATGGCAAATAAAATGGCTTCTATTAATACTGCACTTAGGTCCTGTTACTTTCACACTTTAACTCTTATCATTAATCTTTTAATGTGTCTTGAAACAAACGCCATTTATTCCACAACTCTCTGGCAGCTATTCTTCCCTGTCTTCTCCCTCCCCTTCCCCAATACCCTCTCCTGTGAAGCAGGAGCTCTTCCTCTCCTGACTCATCAGTGGGTGTGTGCCAGTCAGGGAAAAACATTCCAGCTCTTGCTCAGGCAGTTTGCTGGTAATTACAAGAAAAATACGAGCGCCCACAACCAGGAAACACACATCAGGAGGAGCTGTGATGGGAGGATTTCTGTCCTCCCTGAAACCCTGCAGTAAGGATCTCAGGATGACTTTGTTGAAGGGGTTATTCTAAACCAGTCCTAGGGTGACTGTCACCTCAGAGCTAGTCCCAGTGCAGGCTCTTAGCACAGGGAAGGTGGTGCCTCTGGCACACAGCATCCCCTTTGAGGCACGCTACAAATTTAACTGCCAGATGCCATTTTTATCCGATTTGGTAACGATAAACAAGGCTGTTCACCACACGATTAGCGGGCAACTGAGTCTACAGCAACCAGCTGCTTGCACAGGGCTCTGAAACAGCCCATGCTGCCCGCAGCGCGCCAGGTAAGCCCCTCTGCTGCCACTTCTCCTCAGTGCGGGGAGACGTGCTCTTACCTCCATCGTACAGGGAGCAGAGGCAGAAGCCAGATACAGCCCAATTCTGCGGTGGCATTTAGGGGCCAATTGGGCCCCTTAGGGAATAAAACCCCAGCTATTTCAAAGAGCTAGTCTCTGCAAGAGTTTTGTCATAGTGGGAATCACGCACGTAAAAAGCCCCACGCAGGGCTGCACCATGCGGTACACCACATGCCTGCCAGCACGGCTCGGCCGGCAGTGGTCAAGTACTGCCCCTGCTGG
>NW_010403233.1:84241-87397 GCF_000710305.1 Buceros rhinoceros silvestris
TAGCAAAGGCAAAAAGAGAAAAAAAAAGTTTTCCAGACTAATTAAGCTAATTAAGGCTAATTATGCATTAGCCATAAGGCACACGGGCACAGAATCACAGTTCCAGAAAACAGTGCTATATTCTGCTTACGAGCTCTGTGCTCGAAGACGCAGCACCCACGAAGCCATCCCCTTTCCCCATCCCTATCTGCCAGGAGTAACTGGTAACTCGGACTCCCCTTACAGCGTGCAGGTACCTTAGCTATGACCTTCTCAACAGAGGAAGATCCTTCACCCAAAACCTCTTTTGTAAATGGGTTAACAGCAAGACCAAGCCATGGATGTCAACTGGAGGTAAAGAAAACAACCGTCTTGGAGTTACTGATTTTCCACCTCTGGCGCCAGAAATAGCAAAGATTAATATTTTGAGATACCTCGTGCAATTTATGGACATCTGGACTTTTCTGTTTTCTCCTCCTCCCCCAAGAATTATGACATTCCCTCTCCCCTTTCTCAGTTCCAGCCGCCTCTTCATTATCATCTGTCAAGTCCAATTAACATGTGCACTGACAGGAGGGAAGATTATTTCTGAAGTCTCCTGTGAGAGCCAGTTGTCAGGAGCATTCACCCTTGAGAAGCACAAGTAAACTCCCCAGGAGATTACCATCGCTCCTCACAGGGTCCTCCCCAGGGAGCCTCAGAGCACGCAACACGCATCCTGCAGCATTCGCCTTTGGCGGCAACGGAGGACGTTTGCGTGTTGGAGACTGTCCGCCTGTGAACGCTTTTTGACTCCAGAAGCCCAGGATCTCTGATGTATGTTGTCTAGACACCTACCGGTCAATCAGCTTTTCAGCAATCTTGAGGGTTATTAGGTGTGGAAGGAGCAAGATGTCCCACAATGCCCCGTAGCTTCACGCTGGATGATCTCTTGGCAGAGAGGTAAGTATGACATCTGTGTGTCACCACCTCTTCAAACAGGACTCGATGGCAATAAGTTGCACAGGGGTCTCATGCAGGCTCTGAGTACAACGATGATTTTCTGTTGAAGCAGTTGCTCCGACTCTAGTTCTGATCAGCAGCTGTACATCACGGCTTTACCCCAACGGGTCCCCGGGGCAGTGGGAGCTGCGGTGCCTCCTCACAGACCTGGTGGGACTAACCCTAGCAGGACCAGCGCGCCTGGGCTCCGCTCACACAAACATCACCAAACATCAGGGCAAGAGACGCTCACCACCCTTTGCTTTCCCCAGCTCCTGCTGTTCCAATGACCATAAGGAGGGTGGGAAGAAATCACACTTTTGCCAAAGTCCCACCCCTGCTTTTGCAGAACCAAGGTCATCGCCTCTTTCACAATCAGCTGCCTACTGGGATACAAAGACTTCAGGCCAATAATTTGGTTGTTTGCAGGTGCCTCCTCTGAGCTGCTTTATTCCCTCCAAACTCAACAAGCCTTTCACAAAAAACACTTGGCCTTGTTTCCCATGTTCCTGATTAAACAGTTAATGAGGAATCTGGATAGAGCAAAATCAACAGGAAATTAAGGCAATGTAAGCCACTACATCCCCATACACTATTTTAAACGAGAAAGCACCAGGAACAAGTCCAGAATATTTCCCTCGAGAAGAGTGGCAAAAAGCTGCAGGGGAAGAGGTAAAGGGCTAAGGACAACCCCCTTATTCTGGGGAACACACACTGACGTTCCACTCCTACGGATCTTTAACACCATGAAGCATGTTAATGACCAGGAATATTACCCAGCACCAAGGTCTGAGGTCCTCTGGGAACGGTTTCTAATACAACTGGTTCTGAGTACAACACTTCTGCAAGAGGGCACTTCTTGCTATTTATTTCTTTAGGTGGCTAATTTTGCCACAGGGCTGTGGGGTTTTTTTTCTTCTTTATATGATCTTTTTCTAGTAAACAAAAACAATAGAAAAAACAGACTTGGGTAATTTTTTGGCATGAGAACCCCTGACAAGATCTTCTAGGTCAAAACCGGTGATTTTCAAACCATGAAAAAAAAATTAAATTTCTCGTGAAAACAAGCTCAGTAAACAGTTTTTCCAAAGGCACTGGGGGGCCTCTCATTACCCTGGGAATTTCTGAATGCGTGTTTTCCTCAGTGCTTCAGTCTTTGTGCAGGGCTTGGTACACAGTTCATGAACAGAGGTGCAGGATGCTACTGAAGTACAAAATAAAGGATATTAATCACTTGACCGTGACTTTATACATACATACACAAAACCTATGTTAGATTTTGATTATATGAAAAAATAAACGAACCATGGAAAGACAACTTTTCTTTAAAATCACCTGACAAGCTAACAAGACTCCAGCCCTACCAAGAGCAGTGAAGATCTGTCCACAGAACCTCCAACAGACCTTCCTTTTGCAACCACCTCAAGACCAGAGCATGCAGACCCCAATTTCCCTGCCTTGGAAAGACAGTAACATCCACCACACACCTAGACTGAAAAGGTTGGCAATACCCACAGCTCAGCACTGAGAACTGCAATTAAATCAATTAGTGTCCCTATACATGGCTAATGTTGGAGACATAGGAGAGGTTTTATTATCCAAATAGAGAATCGGTTTGTGTGTCCAGATGGTCACTGGAGGCACCGTAATTACCACACTATCACTGTAACTCTGTGTGTTTGGGCCCGTTTCAATGGCACCAGCCCTGTTTATCTGCTTGGAGAGGAGCCTGTGCCATCTGGGCAAGAGAAGGTTCATTGTCTGCCTGGCGTCCATGGGATAAACAGAGCTTCCCCACTCACTCAACTGCCTTTTATTCATATTGACTCTGGAAAGAGATGAGAGGGACAGAAATGGACTTCTCTTAAGAAACCCCTCAGCACAGAAGGATGCCCTGCGGAGGTGCTGGACCAGGCTGTGCCGCACACAAGCGAGGGGCTGTGTACCACAGGGCCAGCTCCCCACACCTCGCTGCCCTCCTGGCTGCAAAGGGATGCCCCAGGACTCTTGGGAGACAACAGGGGCAAGGTGTGGAGACAGCCCTGGCCAAAACCATAGCCCCAAATCCTCCTGTCTTCTGCTCCTCGTCATGAGCCTGCAACCATGGAGGAGCCAGGCGGGTTTCACTTGCACACCACCACCTTCTCTAATCTGTTCTTCGGCAAGTTCACTGCCAAGCTGCGGGCTGCCTGTCCC
>NW_010403233.1:87461-89555 GCF_000710305.1 Buceros rhinoceros silvestris
CGGGGGCCTCCCTGGCCATCCCGCTCTCCCCTAAGTGATGCAGCCCCTAAAAAGGGGCCAAGTGAACGGGAGTCTCTAAGGCAGCTATGCTTCCTGTGCTACAAAGGGGCTTAACAATGCCAGAGGTCCAACCCCAGCCACCGAGTGAGCAGAACACACGCAGGACAGGCTCAGCCATAACTGTTGGATGCACACCAGCTCCCTACCTACGGTTATAATGACAGGAAGGGAAGGCTCACAGCCTGGTAAGTCTCTAACTACTGTTATAAACCTCCCATCAGTCTCCTCATGTCACCTCCCCGTCTGAAAAAGCAGGGGGATAATCCTTCTGTTCTCGCACACTTTATCTAGTCCAATCTGAAGCAACAGAGATTTTCCCTCATTCTGCATCTCTGCATTAAAGGCACACGGTTACACAGTTACTGCCACGCAACTACTGCAACCAAAAGAAGTGACAACAAAAATGTTCATGTACAAATGAAAAATACTATGAAAGGAGCTTGTTATTAGAAAGACAACAGGAAAAATCTTGCAAGACATGAAGTTCAGGGTAGTACTGCTGAGTGAAAGAGGTCACAGAAGCGAGCCTGCAAAAATGGATGTGCCGTTCTCCTCTGACACGACATTGCCCCAGTTAAGTTTTCTTGCTGAGGTAACCCAGAGGCAGCAGAGTGAGGTAACAAATGGGAAAAACTGCCTGCGAGGGTAAGTGCAGGGTTTTCCTGTCTGGAGTTACAGAAAGGAATTTATCGTTCTTTTTTTGCTCTTGCATTCAGTGTTTCTGATGAGGTCAACAGGGAGGGAGCAGAGAAAGCCTGGATTCAGGTTTCACAGAGAGGGTAAACAGTCATATCGAAAAAGCTATGGGAGCAGTAACTGAGAAATTATGTATGTGCTTTTCCCTCATCTCCAGGCCTACTTCTTTATTTTCTTTAAAACTGTCATGTTAATGTAGTTTTCAAGAAAATCCATAAAGCTCTTCTACTTGTTCCAGTGCTGAGCTCTGATGGTTTCCATCAATAAAGCAATCTTCCCAATCCCTGCCAACTCTCCAGGAGAGCAGGGGTTCCTGCAGTGCCTGGGGGTCCCCTGCGATGGGGGCAAAGCTGGGTGATGAGGCCAAAGATGAGACTTTTAGAAGATGGGCAAAGGCAGGGTCAGAAGCATCAAACAGACCAACCCTACAACACCCTGCAGCTGGCAGGGGTCCTTCTTGCTCTTCCTTTCTCACGTAACATCAGCTGTAGGAAGTGCTTTTTAAGCAGCTGGCCAGAAAGCTACCAGATTTCCACTCTTATAGAGACCTCACAGAGCTTGCTCATCTCTGTTGCCTTCAGGCTACTGCAGTGAGTTTTCTTTAAAGACACTCCTGAAATCACTCCAGAACTCCCTCCCATACCCACTCAGTACTTCACATTAAATTAATCAACAGCAATAGAAACTTGAATCCCTGCCTTTAAGTTTCTGAGCTCGTTCACTCCTAGGACTTTTCTTTAAAAAAAAAAACAAAAACCAAAACTTCCTTAACCTGATGTTCTTAATTCCTCCTGCCACAGGAGACAAAGTCAGAGATTTGCACAACTCTGGCATGGATGTGTCAGGGCTCCAGCACTCTGTCTGCGGGGGAAGCCAGCAAACCCCACCACTCCCCCGTGGAGAGGCTGGAGGACTCATGGGCTGTTTGGGATTTCGCCTCTTCCCTCCACCCTGGCTCCTCTGGCAGCTGAAGCACGCCGGCTCAGTATCAGGAGCACGGCAGGGATATTCCCCCACTAAGAACCTGTCAGCTTACACGGGCCTACAGTAGCATTAGCTGCTCTTCTGGAAGGCTTTCGAGGAGGTTTATCCCTTGCTGCAGTTAATCCATTGGCCACACAGAGCCTTGGTGGGGTGGTGGGGGCTTCCTCAGCAGTTTTCCTGGTGATAATCCTACATCCAGGGCTGGGCGTGTATCCAGCTGTTCGGAAAACCCTGGGGGGTGAAGCATAGCCTGAGCACAGCCAATACGCAAGCTCTTTCCGATTCTTTCCCTTGCCTTGTTTAGTTAGCTTTTCTCCTCTCTTATTTTTGCGGCTGCTGCTCATTCTGTGCCCC
>NW_010403233.1:89605-91445 GCF_000710305.1 Buceros rhinoceros silvestris
GTTTAGTTACCTTTTCTCCTCTCTTATTTTTGCGGCTGCTGCTCATTCTGTCCCCCCCCCACAGATCCTCCAAAGCTGAGCGTAGGGCCCCTTCCTCCAGTGGCAGGGATGGAAATTGTTTCCCCACCAAGCAGGAGCAACCATAAAAATTTAATTTCCTGCATATCTTCAATTTTAGTCTTGAATACATATTGCTTACTTAATGGGAAAAAGAAGACTCACATGCCCTGCAAAGCTTCAGCACAGCTTCAAGCCTCCAGTAAGGACAGGTCGAAGTTTGCGAGAGACAGACCTACAACGGTGACAGAATGAATCAGAGCGCTCACAGCCTGGGGAAGTGTGGAGGCAATTCCTGGCACAGCAGCCAGCACAGGGTGATCCCTGATCCCTCACAGGTTTATCCACTACATGCTTGCCCTGAGAGCCCAGTGGGGTCAAGGGGATGTCCCCTAAGAGGGCAGCCCAGCACCGTCCCCAGGAAGCAGCCAGGGCAAAGACACAGCCACCTGCTCTCGGTGAGTGACAGCCCAGCTGGGTGTTTTGGTTATAAAAGGGCAAAACCCATCATGACAGCGGAGAACAGACTTTGCCCCCATATATAAAAAGGCAGCTGGCTGGTGGTTGTAGGTGCAAAATCCCCCCACAGAAGAGGCACCAGGCACAGCAAAGCACCACCAGCTGCTGCGAGAGCTCTGCTCGCCCTGCGCGGCTCGGGCAGCCTCGCAGCCTCCACATGACCCTGCTTCCAGGAGCAGCAGAGCCGCGTTCGCAGTACCTGCGTCAATAAGGTTAATTTAAAAATATGAAGACACAGACAGAAGGAAGAAAGGAGAACACATTTCTTGCTCCCCATGTTATCTCACTAAAGAGATCCAGATAACAGCAATAACAAATGTGTATTTCTGCTCATTGTGTTTTCTGTTATTTGCTGCGGGGCTGGCGGAGGACTGTGGAAACGCGCCTTCTCTCGAGCACAGACAAACACAGCTTCATTCCTTATTGATTTCTGGAGCGGGACGACAACCGACAAATGTAATTAGCCCAGCAATGACGAAAGGAAAATCATCATCCTTATAGGTGCAATTATGGACACTGCTCTGGACTTGACCTGGCCAGGTCTCCCCTCTGAGCCCCAGCCAGCTGCAGCATGCCGCTGACTTCACTGGGGAAGCGGTCTCAGGCTGATACATGGTAAGACTTCACGTGGGACTAACCACCCAGCTGGAGGTGCTGTCACTAGAGGCTTACTGCTGCCCTTACCCTCACATCCACTGCTGACACCACTGAAATGTTTTTCTCGCTGTCAAAAGCCATCCTGGCTTCCATTAAAACAACTCTTGAAGCAGAGAGGGGGGGTGCGGCAGGCCGTAAATTTAAAGCCATGATTTTTCCAAGGAGTCACTAGCTGATCAGTCAGCTGAGCCAGCTAACACAGGACAAGATGCTGGCAAAAAGGAACCGTAGAGCAGAGCTGAGGCTTTCTGCGTTCAAACAGCACCTGGTCCTTGGCTGTACCCTGCTCTGCCTGCAGAAGCCAATGAACCAGGTACACCCTGGGGCTTAAGCAGGGCTTAGATAACACCAAGTGTGTGGCCCGTGTGGGAATGAACAACCTTTCTGTAAGAGCTCAGGCGCCGTTAATTCACACCTTATCCTCTCCCACATCTGGGAGAAGACCTAATGCAGGGAACAGATTCACAAAGCTGTGGCTGAAGCAAAAGTCCTGTGTATGCTCTATATCACTCCGTGCCACCGTGTAGCAAAGAATGGTCTGGGACCGAACCGTAGAGCAGAACTGAGGCTTTCTGTGTTCAAACAGCACCTGGTCCTTGGCTGTACC
>NW_010403234.1:0-2985 GCF_000710305.1 Buceros rhinoceros silvestris
GGGAGGCGGCGAGGAGCGCCGGGCTGCCTCCTCCTGGCCGTCGTGCTGTGGTGGTTGCCGGCGTGGCCGTCAGCCCCGCCTCCGCGCTGCCGGGTGCCGGGGTGGTGCTGGAAGGGATGGTGGGTCTGACCCGGGCGGGTTGGGCCTCTGCGACCTCGTCGCTTCTGTGAGCCATCTGCGGGCGGTGCCGTCCTCGCTCGTCAGCCCTGGGAATTTGTAACGTGTCCGCGAGTTTAATTCGCGTTTGGTGGAAGAGTAACGATCCAAAGATACTCATTTCCTATGAGCTGAAGGAAGATGCACCCCCAGACGCGTGAGAAAGAGATGAATGTGGAGTTTTTTGAGGAGTTCTTGCCTTCCACCCGTCAGGAATGCTGTCTGAGGATGTGGATCCACAGGAGAGCAGCTCTGTCTTCAGGGAACAAGCTGGGTACCTCGGGTCTGTTTTGTGTGAGAGCCAGGGAGGATGCGGGGAGGCAGCAGTGACTGAAGTCCTGTTTATGTGTCTATAATAATACACAGGAGCCAGGTATTGGAGGGATTTTAGCACTGGAAGGTGATGGACTTGCTGCTCATCTTTTGTTGCCGCTTGGATGAGTGATTGTATCCTGGTGCCTCCTGTGACAGTTCCAATGTACCTTTCGCTTCCATCACTCTCTGTGCTGGTGCTGACTTCTTGATACTCTGTGATGAGTTGCTACCACCTTTTCCCAGCTTCTTTTGTGCTTATTTAGAGCTCGGTTCAAGATTCTTCTAGTCTGAGAAACAGTCACTGGATTTCTCTGCTCTTCCTTCAATTGCTGTCTCTCTCTTGCTGGATCAGGAAGTACAAAGAGCTAGTGAAGGTATTTAATTGTGGAGATACCTGGTTGTAGGTGGAAACTCTTAAACAAATGTTCTGTCATCCTGTTGATGCAGCTTCTGAACTGAGGTCGGCTGTGGGCTATGCAGTTTCCAAAGAAAATGGACTTTCTCCAGAGTCGAGTTTGTCCTGCTGACATCAGGCTGTGCTGGTCTTGTGAGCTATGGTGACCAGACTGTGCAGCTCTGTGCTCTGCGCTGGGTTTGTGGTGATTTCTGTGCTGCCCTGTGCAACGGCATTGGGAAAGACAGGACCTGGAAGGACGCAGCCTCCTCTCTCTTCGTCAGCATGGAAGCATAGTTCCCTGTATTCTTTCCATGTTCCTCAAACCTTTTTCTATGTAGCTGCAGCTCTGTGGCTGTTGCCATTTGTGAAGCAGAATGCAGCCTGTGAAATACCTCTAAGGACACCTGTTACAGGGGTAATAGCTTTCTTGCTAGGGATTCACACTCCTGCTTTTGGGGTTGTTATGTGAACTCATTGGCCCCGAGGCCTCTGCCTCCTCAGCAACAAAGGCAGGTTTATTGTGGGGTTTGGTGTAAAATGTCCATTTAAAAGTGGACTGGCTCTTTTTTCAGTTGGTGTCTACCTTCTGCCACAAAACTTCATCTTTGGAGCGGACGGAGGAAGAAGGTGATGACGAGGAGGAGGATGAATTGGATGTCTTTGGGGGTTGTGACAGCTTCCGGGGCTACAACAGTAGCATGGGCAGCGGCAGCAGCTCCTGTCTGGATGACTCTAGTGACGAAGAGGTGGCAGAGCGGGAAGCTGGAGAGCTTCCGACCTCTCCTGCACACCCGCCATCCACAGGCTGGCTCGCAGAGGACAGTGGCTCCGAACCAGGTACCGCACTGCCTGCCTGTTCTACCTAAAGCATGGGTGTGGGAAGGGCTGGGGGAGGTGAAGGGTGTATGACTGCACCTTGAGTGTGTTTTGGAAGCAGCACTGGATTGAGGGTGGGTTATGTCGGGGAGCTGCTATGTGCGAGGAGGGTTACCTGGGCTCAGCTCTGTCCTTGTAGTGCATCAACCCTGTCAAATGCTCACATTTTTGTGCCTTCCTTCTCTCAGCTGTGTGCGAGATGTGTGGGATAGTGGGCACCAGGGAGGCTTTCTTCTCCAAGACCAAACGTTTCTGCAGTGTTTCCTGCTCCAGGAGCTACTCCTCAAACTCCAAGAAGGCCAGCATCCTGGCCAGACTGCAGGTGAGTTGAAACACTTTCTTCTTCCCTGGAACACGCCTGTACACAGGAGTGGGTTGTTGCTTTCTAGTTAAAGATCAGAATGCCATTGCCAGTAGCTTGGTCCTGCCTGAAGTCCCCAGAGAACACATAGCAGCTGAAAGGTGTTGCTTCCTAGAAGCTGAGGAAGGACTCATAGATATTTTACCTGTGGTTTCTTCTTGTTCCTGTGAGCATTAGTAAAAGCTGTAGTAACCTGAAAATCACCCTGAAGAAAAGGTTAAGCTCTCCTGGCCAGTTGCAGGGACGGGCTTCTCCTGTGCTGCAAGTGTTCTTAATGTTTCTTCTTTTGCAGGGGAAGCCACCAACAAAGAAAGCTAAAGTCCTGCACAAGGCAGCTTGGTCAGCCAAGATCGGGGCCTTCCTCCATTCGCAGGGCACGGGACATCTGGCAGATGGGACACTGACAGGCCAGGATGGTGAGTGTAGGAGGTGTGAGGAGGTGTGGCTACTAAAGCCACAGAAATGGGGACACCTGGAGGGCTGTGAGCTCTACAGTCTACTCGTCCTCCTCTCTGGTACACTGCCTTGTACTGAAACAGCTCCAACACAGGCTGGTGGGACACAGGGTACCTCTCACTCCCTGCCAGTGCTAATGGATCCCTGGTGGGTTCCTGCCCATCCACTGTTGCAGCCTCATCCTCACTCCCGGTGCAATTTGGCCTGAAGCATAAGCTCTGTAGTCACAGTCCCACGAGGTGCTGACTTCTGCTAGCAAAGTTGACTTAGAGGTGTCCTGCTGCTCCCAACCGTTCACTGCCCAGTTGCCCATGGAGTTATATTTAAGCCAAGTCACTCTGATCAGTCTGACGAACAGCCAGCTGCTGCAGCTGAAGGAGCAGCAAGCCGCTGAGTTTGGGCAAAAGTGAGCGCCGAGGGGCAG
>NW_010403234.1:3146-9110 GCF_000710305.1 Buceros rhinoceros silvestris
GGGGGATTGTGGGCGTTGTCTGTCTCCTTTTTTTTTTTTTTTTTTTTTCCCTTCCTGCCCACCTCCCCCCCGCAAAAGCAAGTGACAGCAAGGATTGATTAATAATATATTGTGCCTTTTGTGGGAGCTGGTCCCTGTGCACTCAAAGGATCTAGTTTAGCACCAGTAAATACGCTGGAACACCGAGCCCCTGTGCGGTGGGGCAGAGGGGTCTGTCCCAGAGCAGGCCACAATGTGGCTGCAGGCTGTAGTCCAGAGGTAAGTGAGCACTCTGCGCCTTTTCGGTAATCTTACCTGATTTTCATGTCTCATGTCTGCTTATAGCACTCGTCCTGGGCTTCGACTGGGGAAAATACCTGCAGGAGCACGGCTTCAAGGCAGCTCCTGTCAGCTGCTTCAAACACGTGAGTCCTTTGCTGTGCCTCGCGGTGTGCAGGGTACATGTCATGTGCGTGGGGCTCTTCTGTGCTCCTGTGACAAGTGGTAGGGAGAGGCCTGGGGAGCTGATTGTTAGGCCACAGCTGACGCAAGGAAAGAAGTTGAGGTTTCTCACAGCTAAGAATGGGAGTCCGTCCCACAGAGGGACAGGAGTTTTGAGGGGAGGAAGCAGAAGGGAAATTTATAAAAGCACTGCTGGTGTTGATGGCCCAGAGCTGGCTTGGGGGAATAGCGGAAAGGTCCTGGTTGCCTTTGCAGTTTGTGTAGGAGAGTACAGGCCAGGGTGATGTGCAGCTTATGTGGGCCTGGCAGTAGCTGCCCTTCCAGCATGTCTGGTTCCTATCACACTGCTGTGCAATCCTTGTGGGCCAAGTAGCCGAGGCAGATCCATGGAATAATGGCAGTTCCTTGGTATTACAGCAGCCTCAGCCTCTCCGTGTGTCAAGACTCTCTTGTTATGTTCCTTTTGAGTTGTGATCTGTGATAATACTAACAACATTTTATTTTTCTTGAGGATAGGTCAGGAAGACACAGCAGCGTGATGGTTAGGGATTTTGATACCATAGAGGAATGGCAGCAGCTACTTTGAGATAATAGGACAGCTGGCAGTGAAATAGTTAAGTGTTGCTATACGATGTTCTACCTTTTGGGATCCTCTGTGAACACTCCAGAGAGATGCTGGGACAGTTTGATTGCATTTCAAACTGTTGGCACATACAGGAAGGGTAAGGAAAGCACACCTGGGCCTAAGGAGAAAATGTGGCTGCCTGAAACATCTCTGAAAGGTAGAACGAGGCCCTGGGCCTGTCAACATCCCTCTCCCAACGTGGCCTCCATCCTTCAGGTGCCGCTCTTCGATCAGTGGGATGATGTCGTGAAAGGTATGAAAGTGGAAGTGCTGAACAGTGATGCTGTGCTCCCCAGCCGCGTGTACTGGATTGCCTCTGTCATCCAGACTGTAGGTATGTCTCCAGTAGTTCCCAGCAGCTGGGGATGGCTAACCTCTGAGGGAAGCTTGAGAGAGCAAAACATCAGCTCTTTGGAGCTCTGCAACTGCTGAGAGATTTTGGAACAGGAAATGCCATGGTGCGGGGGTGGGAGGAAACCAACATCTGGCTCCTCTTCTGGGTGCTGGGCTCTTTGTGAGGGTGGTTCTGCCTCCAGAATGGCTGGAGAAGCTCATAAGCTGTGCAGAGCTCTGTAGGCCATACTGTGGGGACGAAGCCTGTGGTGCTCAATAGGGAGTGCAGAAATTCTTTGCCTCTAATGCCTCTCTCTGGTTGTCTGCTCTGTCCTGGCAGGTTACAGGGCCCTTCTGCGATATGAGGGCTTTGAGAATGATGCTGGCCATGACTTCTGGTGCAATTTGGGCACAGTGGATCTTCACCCCATTGGCTGGTGTGCCATCAACAGCAAAATCCTGGTACCACCACAAAGTGAGTGTGGGGTGAGAGGGGTCAGCACATGCCTGGGCATGGAGGAGCCTTGGTTTATGCCTAGCGCAGTGGGACAGGTGTTCCTACTGCACGTGAGACCACAGCTCCATTTGTGCTCTGAGTTACAAGAAACAGTTAGTTCTTTGAGAAGCTGGAGACTGCTTGGACTGCTCCCTCTGCATCATCCTGTGCTTGACCTGGGGGTGCTGCATGCAGTGCTTGTGTCAGATCTATGGACAAAGGCTGATGCAGGTGGCTGTTCCTCCTTCTGACCCACACGGTGGCTATAATCTGGGGGAAACTTTTTGGTTCTACATCCTGGACAGTGTCTCTGTGGAGCACACTGGATCCAGTCCCTGCTGAGGGAGCAGTTAGGACGATGTCAGTTTAGCACAATTCTGGCAAGCTGAGGTTTGCTTGGTATGGCTCATGTGTTTTTGCTCTAATACAATTTCCACATCTAGATCAGTGAAGCTGAATATCTGCTTGGCCCAGTCTGTGCTGCAGTGGTGATCCCTTGCAGCCAGTTGTGAGGGCGAGCTTGCAGAACGGGGTCCGCCTGAGAGCAGATACAGGATCTGAGTGTGAAGAAGGCCTTTTACTGCAAAGGAACTCCTGAGAGAGGAAGAAAGGTGTAGTGTGGTGCTCCAGTTCCTTCGGTGATAAGATGTGCTTTTTTCCTGTGCGTGTGTAGCTATCCATGCCAAGTACACTGACTGGAGAAGTTACCTCATGAAAAAACTGGTGGGAGCCAGGACCATCCCAGTGGATTTCCACATCAAGGTAAATGTGGGAGGCTGTCGTTTTATGTGTGGCAATGAAGCCAAAGCCAAGACGTGTGTGTAACGTGTCTCTTCTGGTTCTGAAGTCCTGTGAACCTGGGCAGGACAGGGGCAGTGAGACATCTGTCGTGATGCTGTAGGTAATGGCACAGATCCTATCAGCCCAACTCTTTCTCCTTTGGGTTGTAGATGGGCTTTAAAAGCTGTTGTCATGTGAGCCTCTACTGGAAAATACTGAGGATGAGTTTGATTTTTTGCTGAAGGGAGAGGCCAGTGCAACTCCAACCTGGCCTTTCCCTCTGCTGTTTGCTGGGGAATGGCTCTGAGAGTCAAAAACAACCTTTACCTTCAGTGTTGATGGCACAGCAGCCTGTGAGGAGCAAGAGGGTCACGGGCTTCCTTGAAGCACATGGAAGCAGCTGTGCCATGGCCTTGCCAGCTTTATAGCTCTTGTGGTTGTTTTGTGTAGCCTGCATTGAGGTTAGAACTTGTCAGAGAAAAGAGACTCTTGTTGCTGGCAACTCTGTAAACCACCAATAAGGAAGACATTCCCAGAGACAGCAGGCAGGAAGGCAGGTAGTTGATGATGCTGAGCTGGAGACCTGAACATAGTTGGTGTTTCCCTTGTTGCTTCTCAGAAAGTCAAGAGGTTGGTTGTGGCTGCTTGATCCTGGGCCACAGCTTGTAGCTGAGAGCTCATGCCATGGAAGGGAAGTGGTAGAGGGAGACAGATAGTGTCGGTACTTTCTCCCCCTAGCATCTCCGCTCCCACCTAATGAACAGGAGGTGGAAGAGGGAGACCTTCCCTTAAAAGTTCTTCTGGAATCAGAGGTAGGCTCGTTTGGATGTCTGAGGCTGTTTTGAGCTGTTGCTTTTAGTTGCTGCAGAGCATTCTGGGACCCCCAGTGCCAAAATGCCAGGTGTTTTTTTTAAACACCTTTGGGTGTCTGGAGATGTATAGGGCTAGGCTGTATCAGCAAACCAAAGGTCTCAAAAAATCAGTTAGAAGATGGCCAGTGACTTTCTTCATGTGCCTGTGCCTTTGGGTCAGTCTGCAGGGTAACTGGCATTGGAGGTGGAGTTGGCAGATAGATTGTCACGTTGCTGTACCTCCAATCAGAGTTAAAAAGTGAAAATAACGGCCTGACCTCTTCTAAAGTTAACTGAAAATCCTGTTGCCCTTTGGGAAGCTAAACCTCTAACTGCTCCCAGCCTTGAAACTTGTGGTCTCACCGCTGAAAAGGGCATGTGATTTCTCATCCAGTTACTGCTGAACAGCAGTGACATCTGTTTCTCATGCTCAGAATGCTCACATAAGGTGCTGGCTGAGCGTGGCTGCTCTGCCAGGCTGGGGTTAGGTGCGTGTGCCTGACCGTGCTGCCAGGTGTGGGATCAGCAGCTCCCCATACCCCTGATGAACTCAATCCCACGCACCCCTTCCAGAGGTATCTCCCAGTCAGCTTTGGGCAGCGCCGGGGACTGGCTAGGATGTCTGCGGGGAAAGCTGTTCATTGAAGGGTTTGGGGAGGAAGACACCAAGTGCAACTGATCTCACCTCCTCTGGTTGTTGACAGATGGCGGAGAGCATGAAGTACCCCTTCCGGCAGGGCATGCGTTTGGAGGTGGTGGATAAGAACCACGTGTCCCAGACACGCATGGCGGTGGTGGACACGGTGATTGGGGGCAGAATGAGACTCCTCTATGAGGATGGTGACAGTGATGATGATTTCTGGTGCCACATGTGGAGTCCTCTCATCCATCCTGTGGGCTGGTCACGGAGAGTGGGCCACAGCATGAAGAAGTCAGGTAAGGATCAGGCTTCCATAAGCACCTTCTGATTAGCTGTGAACCATCTGGACCCTGCTGGTGACACCAGCCTTGACATGCTGGGAGCCAGGCAGTTGCCTCAGGACCTGACAGGTACAGCCTATGTAGTTATGTGTTTACTGCTTTTTCCCCTGGACAGATAAAAGCCTGGCAATCTGCTGCCACAGGTCAGGACAAGGGGACTGTAGGGTTTCTTACCTGAAGCAGGCAGTCTGTCCTCACTGTGAGAATGCACTTTGCAACATCTCAGATGTTTGTAGCATTTTTGAGGAAATTCATGTTGGTTTTTGTATGACTTGGATGGTTGTGTTTTTCTGAACTTTGCAGAGAGGAATTGTTGATCAGTTTAGTCTGGCATCAAAAAACAAGACTTGAGCCCTGCTGATCCTTCTGGTTGCATCTTCCTTCCTTGCTGCCTATCCCTGGTGCTTATAGCTGCACATGGAGGTGTTACCACTAGTGCTCAGGAAGCTCAGCCATCTGCTTTTGAGCAGACCCTGCATCACAGCCCATGTCATGAGAAGGTGTAGAGGGACTGACCTGTTCTCTCTATTACTCTTCTCGTGGTCTCTGATCTAGGTCTTTTACAGCAGCTGAGCTGTCACCAGAAAATTAATAACCAGTGTATTTTCTTACTGCAATTCCTGCAGGTTTCTTACCTCTCTTGTTTCTTCCATTCCTCACAGAAGAAAAACGCAGTGACATGGCAAACCATCCCACCTTCCGAAAGATTTACTGTGATGCCGTCTCCTATCTGTTTAAGAAGGTAGGACAAGTCTGCCTTTCCGTGTTGGCCACAGCGAAGTAAATGGTACTGCTTCCTTCCTTGGGTATAAGTGCTGCTGTGTGGGTTGTTGAGGATGGCTCATTCTTCTCTCTTACGGCTATAGGGCAGTAAAGTGTTTGGGGTGTCAGTGCTGTGGTTGGGCAGGGGCAGGTCAAAAGAGAAAGATGGAAGAACTAAAAGACAACGGCAGATTGAGGGACTTAACTGAAGGGCAAGCAGTTGCTTAGAACTTTGAACTGGAGAGAGAAGACAATTGCTTGAGACCATTTCCATCAAGGAATTGGATCATACTGGTAAGGACTGAGATGAGAAGGAGGTGTGCTTTGCTGGGGAGCAGCGGCTGAGTGCTAGGCCTGGCTCTCTGACTGACCAGAGCCTTGGCAGGAGGCTGCTGACACAAACACAGCGTTAGTGTGGCTGGCTCTTCATACTTCGTGTCATATCTCTTCTTTCCCCTCCCAGCTTGGGTTGAGCCAAGTAAAGAACCTCTAATCCTGTTTGCACTTGGTGCCCTCGGTGTTGCGATGGGGCTGTCCCATACCACTGACAGCACATGGTATACCAGAGTCTCCCTTAGGTACGAGCTGTCTATGCTGAAGGTGGATGGTTTGAGGAAGGCATGAAGCTGGAGGCCATTGACCCTCTGAATCTCGGCAACATTTGTGTGGCCACGGTTTGCAAGGTAAGTTCAGCA
>NW_010403234.1:9192-17736 GCF_000710305.1 Buceros rhinoceros silvestris
GCGGAAGGTAGTCTACTGTGTTTACCGGAGATAACCCAGCCTCTCCTCAGGTTTTTGCAAATTAATAATGACGGGTAGGATTTTGCATGAGGGAGAGGAAAGGGCTGTCAAGAAAGCTAGGCAACTGCTGCACGGAGGGAATTGGGGCGCTACCTCAGAGGTCTGAGACTCTGATGAGACCAGCAGTTGTCAACATGTGCCTAAGTGGACAGCATGAAGATGAGCATGCTCGATCTGCCAGCTAACTGTCCAGTATGTGTCACTGGCAGCCACCCTTTCTTCACCCTTGGGCATGCAGTAGGGAAGATTTGTGTAGGAGTTCTTGGAGTGCATGAAGAGAGGCCTCTGTAGTGCTGCCTTGCGGAGAGAAAGGAGAGGGGAAGAGTTGTGGAGTGACCTCTGTGAGGGAATGGGGTGTATTTCTATGGGCAGCATTCACTGATGCAGGGAGCTGAGGATGGATATGTGTCTGCAGTCTCTCTCGACAAGGTGGAGGTGAGCTCTAATCCTGTCCTAGTGTTGGGAAGTAAATTGCTTGGCCAAGTTTCCTCAGTGATGTGTGTTGCGTGTCCTAAAGTATAGCATCACCTTGGCCTTTTGCTGCTCCCTCAAGAAGCTGTTTGCCTTTGTAGAACCCAAGCAGAGGATTTTGACACATGGGGGTTGGCAAGGGGATGCTAGGAAAGCTCTTTGTAAAATGTTCTCTTTGTTTCTCGATT
This sequence comes from Buceros rhinoceros silvestris, assembly GCF_000710305.1. Lineage (NCBI taxonomy): Eukaryota > Metazoa > Chordata > Aves > Bucerotiformes > Bucerotidae > Buceros > Buceros rhinoceros. The sequence goes on from NW_010403234.1 coordinate 9,912, forward strand.
GTTTGGAAACGTGAAGAGGTTGGAGCAGATGTGCCTGTCACATTCGGTAGGCACTAATTAACAGTGAGTGACAGGGTAGGACAAGTCTTGTTGGTGTTGAAGTGGCAAGTCAGAAGGTGGTGTCCTTCCCTTCTGCCCAGTAACAAATTCATGACTTGGCTGATGTAGAGGGTCTCTGGGCTGCCAATAAACTTTGATTCTGAGGGAGAACAGGGTTCAAGCTCATTTATGGCTAACTCCTTTTCATAAGACTGTTAGTGTTGGTCCTAGTCCTGCAGAAATTGCTGCTGTGGGGATTGGCTTGTGTTAACTAGCGTATCAGGAGAAGTTACTGTGTGTCTTGGAGCATTTAACATTGTGTTTTACTGTCTAATGGTGATCATGATCCACCTGTGGAGACTTTTGGGGGGGATCCTTTAAGAGGAGAGGCTTTAGAGCATGCGAAGCTCTGCACTCATGTCCTTCCATGTACTCAGATCCTCTTGGATGGGTATCTCATGATCAGCATTGATGGAGCCACGTCTGATGATAGCTCTGACTGGTTCTGCTATCATGCTTCCTCGCACGCCATCTTCCCCATCAACTTCTGTCAAAAGAACAACATCGATCTGACCCCTCCAAAAGGTGAGATTTGGACTTTGCCCTGTGGTACATACCTGCATGCAGAATCTGCCGGGCCATGGTTTTCTGAGGGGTGTCATGTTCAGGTGAATCAAGGTCCCAGTCTGCCTGTTTTTCAGGGAGCTAGGCCTGGTTCAGAGAGCCAGTCCATTTGAGCTCTGCTCATATACCAAGTCTTGGTACTTTGTGGAAAAGAAGTAACATGTCCAGAGGACACTAATGGCATGGTGATTAGCTCCTGGCAGATCACTGGGAAAGGTGTACTGTCCCCAGACTGAACAGAATCAAAGGTTTAGAGGACAGGGAAGTTATAAGACAAGGAAGGGGTAAGCAAAGCCATTGCTGCATGAGTCAGTACTTTAAATGTTAAGAGTCACCTCTATTCTTCTTGTATGAATAGATCTGCAACGTCCTGAGAGGCAGTCACCCTAGAAATGTTTTTACTGCCTCATCTGGCCATACCCAAAAAGGCCTGCTCTGAATTTCTGTGTTGCAGCACTTTTGTGCTTTGTTCTGCCTTCATTTGAAGTTCCTGCTGGTGGGAGAAAGATTGGTTTTAGTGGTGTCTTTTGAACATACTTCTTCCTGCCTGCTGCTTCTCCTCACCTTTCTCTGCAGTCTGGATATAAGACTGACATGGATGTTCAGAGTTGCAGCTTGCACTTTTCTGTATTTGCCTGCTAGAGGTGGATGCTGGACTGCCATGGAATCTGTGCACTAGATTTATGTCCAAGATCAGGCTGCACATGTTGGTTCATGAAGATGCTTTGCAGCCAGTTGCTATGCCTCCTTCCTGCCTATTCCGATTTTTTTCACTCAGCTGGTCTACCCAGTGACCGTCTTTTTCCCTTCTTACCATTTCTTCCTGCTACAGGGCAAGATCCAAAGACCTTCAACTGGGAAAGTTACCTGGTAAAGACTAAATCAAGAGCTGCTCCAGCACGCCTCTTCAACATGGTGAGTGCTGCCAGGAAGAAGAGATGTGTAGGGATGACTGCAGTCAGCAAGGAGGAGCACAAGTGCTGTGGCTGTCACAGAATGGTCGAGGTGGAAGGGACCGCTGGATGTTGTCTTTCCAACATACCTGCTGAAGCAGGGTCAGCTATAGCAGGTTCCCCAGGACCATGTCCAGACAGCTTTTGAACATCTCTGTGGGTGGAGGCTCTACCACCTTTCTGGGCAACCTGTGTCAGTGCCCTCACAGTAAAAAGCGTTCCCTGACATTCAGAGGTAACCTGATGTTTCAATTTGTGCCTATTGCGCACTGGTCTTGTCCCTGGGCACTGCTGAGAAGATCTTGGCTCCATCTTCACACCCTCCCTTCAGGCATTTATACACATTGATAAGATCCCCCCTGAGCCACCTTTTCTCCAGGCTGAACAGTCCCAACTCACTCAGCCTCTCCCATATAAAAGATGCTCCAGTCCCCTCATCATCTTGGTGGCTCTTTGCTGGACTTTGTCATTAGTATGTCCCTGTCTTTCTTGTACTGGGGAGCCAGTCACACCACTCCAGTTGTGGCCTTGCCAGTGCTGAGTAGAGAAGGATCACCTTCCTTGATCTGCCGGGAACATTCTTCCTAATGCAGCCCAGGTCACCGTTAGCTGCCTTTGTCTCAAAGGCATATTGCAGGCTCTTGTTCCACCTGGTGTCCTCCAGAATCCGCAGGCCCTTTTCTGCCAAGCTGCTTTCCAGCCACTTGGCCCCCAACAGGTACTTGTGCCTGCAGGACTTTACATTTCCTCCTGTTGAACTGCGTAAGATTCCTGTCAGACCATTTTTCCAGCTTGTCAGGGTCCCTCTGGATGGCAGCACAACCCTCTGGTGTATCAGTCTCTCCTCCCAGTTCTGTTTCACCAGCAAACTTGTGAGTTTGACATGGCACTCTGTCCTGTCATCCAGATAATTAATGAAGACATTGATCAGGATTGAATCCAGTATTGACCCCTGGGGCACACTGCTAATTACTGGCCTCCACTAGACTTCATGCCACTATTCACCATCCTCTGGGGTCTGCCACTTAGCCAGTTTTCAATCCACCTCAGTGTCTCCTCATCCAGCCTATATTTCCATCACCTTCTGTGTGAGGGTCTGAATGGGAGACGGTATCAAAAGCCTTCCTAAGTCAGGATGCACAATATCTGATGTCTCTACTGGGCTGCTCTTTGCTGCCAGTCAGAGAGCAGCCCAAGGCACAGGAATATGTGCTCTCCAAGTAAAGGCTCTGTTTGGCTGGTGGGGACAAGCAGTGTCATGCCTTTGTGGATGTAATGATATCTTGGTCCCTCTGAGTGTGACCTGCAATTCTCCAGTGTTTCCAGGAGCTCCAGGCTTCTGGTGGGTTCTGCACCGCTTATTGCCTGTGGCCATGTGGCTGGCATGTGGGTGGAGGGGGTCTGTATCAGCAAAACTGCTGCTACACCTGGGCCTGTGCCCATCTTTGTGATTTCCCAGGGCTATCTCAGGTTAATGGGTTTGATCAGGTGTCCCCTAAGTGCTGCCTGCTGCTCCCCCTAGGCCAGGATCTTGCTTCTGAAAGCTGGGCTGAGATTCACTGAGGACACAACTGGCCTTGGATCTATTCATGTGTGCCCCTCTCCTGGTGTGCGACTGGCTGGTTCTGTTGCCTGGCTGTCGGCTTGTTCTCTCTGTGCTTGCTTTAAGCTGGAGACAAGCCTGGTCTAGGGTGCTGGGGGCCCAATGTGGGTTTGGACTGGGCGTGGCCTTGGAGTTTTGTTTTTTCTCATTCTTTCTGCACGCAGGACTGCCCAAACCATGGCTTCAAGGCAGGCATGAAGGTAGAAGCAGTGGACCTGATGGAGCCCCGGCTCATCTGTGTGGCCACGGTGAAGCGTGTAGTCCACCGTCTCCTTAGCATCCATTTTGATGGCTGGGACAACGAGTATGACCAGTGGGTGGACTGCGAGTCTCCAGACATTTATCCTGTGGGGTGGTGCGAGCTGATAGGCTACCAGCTTCAGCCACCTGTTGTTCCAGGTGAGTGAAGATTTTACTGTGTTTTCTAATGGTAGAGGCAAAGGTTTCCTTCCTGCTACTCTGTGAGTGGCTCCTCTTTTGGGGCCTCGTAGGGGGGGGAAAATTGCCTCCTTGATTTGCGCTGCATACCATGTTTTCTAATGGTAGAGGCAAAGGTTTCCTTCCTGCTACTCTGTGAGTGGCTCCTCTTTTGGGGCCTCGTAGGGGGGAGAAAATTGCCTCCTTGATTTGCGCTGACTACCATAAGTCTTCCTCTGCTGCCACACCCTCTGGCAGTTGGCAGAGGGAGGAGTCTGTGATGGGGAGGAAAAAGCCTGAGATTTGAGGTTGGCTCTGTTTTCCCTCTGTTCCCCCACCCGCATGCCAACAGAGAATTGCTGCTGATGAAATTGGGTAGAGTTCCAGGTGGTCCTGTCCCTGCACAGCTCCCTTTTGCTAAGCATACATACAACCTCAGCCTGGTAGCAGGGGGAGCTCGGCCCCTGCTCCCTTTTCTCATCAATTCTCTGACTCTGTAAAAGGTAAGAGCATCCCTCTCAAGAGTGTATTCCTTCCCTTGTCACAGGGAGGCCACTGCCTCACCTTTGCAGATGTTTTTCTGCTGGTCCCAAGCTACAAATCCTGTTTCTTTACTGCCCCTAACAAATCTCTCCTGGGCCTCTCTCCCCTGTGCTGCCTCAGCCTGCTGCCCTGGGCCCTCACCTGGAAGCACAGACAGCAACTGCGCTAGAGCCTTGCTTTCCCCTCAGCTGGTTGTCTTGGGAAGAGGGCGTTGGCTCGGGGGGACGGGTATATCTTATTTCTCGCTTATGTCACTTCATCCCAGTTACCTACTGGTTATGGGACTTGGCTTTCGTTTCCCTCTCGTCTCCATGACAGAGCCCACAACTCCAGTGAAGGCCAAGGAGGTGCCCAAGAAGAAGAAGAAGAAACCCTATGGAAAGAAGAGTGAGTGATGTTTGATTAGTGCCCTCCCGCTCACTCGCAGGTTGGGCCCAGCTAGAGGAACTCTGTCCATGTCCCATCAGAGCAGGAAAGAGAGGCCTTGTCTTGCTGTGGATGCCCTCAGTCAGATGTGGGTTTGACCATGCAGCTTCATCCTTCTTAACTGCCCAATTTCGTGAAAGAGCAGAGAGCTGTGTGCGTGGGAAGGATCTGTTTTGCAGTCTGTTTTCTGTTGGCCGAGATAGAGACGGTGCTTGCTTCCAGGCCTGAGGTTGTGCTGCTTTCCCTGCTGTGTCCATGGTTGGAGGGAGATGCTTTGCTGCATCTGGAGAGCAACCCTGCCTGCTTTGTGCTGCAGGAAGGAAGGTCTTCAGCTGGCTGAAGAGGCCAATAGTGGGGCTGGACCATGTTACTGTTTCATCTTGTCATTGTCATCATTGTTGCAGTAGCTGTGGTAAATCATGTGTAGACAGGCAAGAAATTCTTTCCTGGGGGGTGGAAAGAACATCTAAAGAATATAAAGATGTTCAACCTAATTAAAAATGTCAGGAAAAGATGAAAACTTAATGCTACGATGTCCGTGCCTTGCAGCCAACACGGCCATTGCCTAGGACTAGACCCAGACAGGTAAGCAAAGCTGGCTCCAGACCGATTCCAACAGGACCTGCTCCTTGGAAGTTAAGCACGCACTGGAGTGCCTTGCCTTTAATGAAGGAAAACACGGACGAACATGTTTTGAGGTGATGACCATAGAAGTTTTCTCCAGAGGCCATTTCTGTCAAGTAAACCAGTTGGCAGCTAATGACTGTGTAGCTTGCCGGTCAGTTGTGCTGGTCCTTGGCCGTGGTTTCTCAGTGGAGCAGGGACTGCTGATTTTCTGGGGGAAAAGAAACACGCTTTTCCCCATGCTCTGTTATCTCTTTAAGGAAAAAAGTTACCTGCCAAAACCCGCAACATCAAGCAGACTGTCAAGAAGCCTTTCGCCCCGAAGATTAAGCGAGAAGCAAAAGCTGCCAGCAAGGCTTTGCCAGAGCCAGCACCTGATGAGAGTAAGGGAATGAGTTACTCTACCCAGCAGCCTCACGCAAGTCTCTCGTGTACCCCCTGCATGCTGCCGGCCCTCCCGAGGCCTGCGCTGCCTCTTGGCTATTAATTCGTGGGTGCCCCAGGCAGGGAAAGTCAGCACTGTGTGGACCCAGGCAGGCAGAGATTGGACCACACTGGCTTTTCTTCCCTTGGCCCTGGGAGTTGTTCTGGGGAGCAGATGGTATGGCCACGGCTGACTTTGTGCCAGCAAGACAGGGCTGCCTGTGGTACAGGACACTCAGGAGGTGGGCTGGAAACCTGGGGCATTTTGCCTGTCTGCATGAACAGAGCTGGTTCTGGGGTGCTACAGGAAGAGCGAGGCAATATGTGTTGACTTCTTCACTTACTTCTTTCCCCTCTCTCTCTCTGTCTCTTGCTAGTCATTGCCGTACAGGTGAAAGAAGAAACCATCGACTCCTTGGATGTAGAGTTTGAAGCCACAGAGCTTCCTGTTCCTGTCAGCAGCATAAAGCAGGAGGTCACAGACTGATCCTGGAGTGTCCTCCAGCAGCCCACAGCAGGCTACTTGGGAAAGCAGAAGGCTAAAAGGACCTTCCCTTTTTGATGAAGACCTGCAACATCACAGTTCTCTTTTCCTGGTGCGCACAGAAATTTCCCTCAGACTTGTAATTTTAAGCCCTGGGAAACAGAATCCCATGAGGCTGCAGGAGTGCCCAGGAGGAGCATGACCGGGATGGCTGCTGGGGTTGTGTGTGTGCCTGGCTTTGACAGCACCTTTCCGAGCAGGAGCTCCCAATGGGAAAAGAGGCTGCCAGAGCACAGAGAGGCAGTTTGGTTTCTCAGCTGTGGCTGAAGGTGGCGAGCTGCAGTCTGAGATGATGTGTGCAGGTCACATGCATCAGGAAATCGGCTGCCCTCATAGGACACTGGTGCTGTGCTTCCTGGTCTAGGCCCTGCAACCCCTGAGAAGAGTGGAAAGAGGTGAGAAAACAAGGAATGCTGATGCCTCTTGAGGGAGCGGAGTGTCGTCATTTCTTGCTTTGAACCCAGAACTGAGGAGGACACGGTGCACAGTTTTTAAATTTTATAGCCATCCTACTGTAAATTTGATCTGTGATCTGTACCCTAAAACCCTTTGAATTAAACAACTTGAGGAAGAGGCTGAAGGCTTGTGTGTCACTTTCTGGGTCACCAAAATGGCAGGGTTAGCCAAGGTGGGGAGGGGAAAAGGGCTGCGAGTGGGTTGGAATAAGTAAACACTCTGCTGGGTGGGTTTTTTGAGGCGTGCAATGGGGTTTTTCTGTGCTCTTGCCCTCTCTCCTTGCCCGCTCTGCGTTAGGGCTGCATAGCACAAGAGCGCAATGGGTAAGTTAGTTAAGTTAAGGTGGGGGGTGCCATTTCCTGTTTTAGAGCAAAGCTGTAACTTTCCTCCCCTTCCCCAGACTGGCCGTCCAGGTTCAGGACAGAAATCGGAAAGGTCAACAGGGCAATAGTGACGAAAAACAGATTTAAACCTCCTGTAGCAGGTTCCTGTGAACTTTGCAAGTGAGGAAGTGTCCGGCCTGTCAGTGCTGCTGCAGCACCTGCCCTGTGTAGGGCAAGTGCCTTGTCCTACCCTGCAGGGAAAGGGCAGCTGCCCAGGACACTGCCTTGTCCATGGAATGGCTGCCTTGGCCATGCTCCCCTCGAGCTTCCAGGTGAGAGCTTGTGATGCCAAAATAGTTCCCACTTTTGCAAAGTGTCTAGAAAACGGGGTAGAGGCTGGGAGTAATAAGCACCATCTTTTTCCCTTCTGAAGTGGCAAATGGATCCTTTATCTGGAGAGGGAAGAAAGGGCCATGCGGGAGCAGTGAAATGGGGAAAAAGTGCGGAGGGTCTGTGTCCAACCACGTGTGAGAGCTGTGCCAGCTCGGCCCATCCCTAACTGACCCCCTGGGGACACTGTGAAGGGGTGAACGTGGGTGGGGTGGATGGAAGGCCTGTAATGGGGCGTCCTTGCCTGCAGCTGCTTGCCTGTCCTGGCAGCTCCACTGTCTCCAGCTTGCAGTAGGTGTCTTAATGGGGATGGATCTAGTTCCAGGGCGAGGCTACTGCTCTGGTTCTCTCTTCCCCTCCCTCTTGGGCTGCCACCTTTCCCCAGCCTTGTCAGACAGCTGGGCTTGTAGGACCACCTGCCTTTATAGGCTGATCATTTCCAGATGTCTTTGGCTTTATT
>NW_010403234.1:17920-20819 GCF_000710305.1 Buceros rhinoceros silvestris
AGGGCTAGAAGTGTTTATCTTTTAAACCCTCTCACTCTGAACAAACCTCTGACTTTTTAAACTGGGGCTGGGGGAGATCCCAAGCAGGGCTGTCGTGGGGAGGTGGTTGGGCACATCACTTACGATGGGATCAGTGATCTCTATCCACTGATCAGACCTCTGATCCAATTTAGCAGGAAGTAGAAAGGTTTTGATGTGCTTATGCTTTAATTCTGAGGAGCCACTGGGAATTCAGCCAGTATTTTCATGGATGACAATTGGTGAGTTTTCTGCGCTAAGATCTGAGCCAGTGCAGCACCTTGCGTTGATGCTGTTTGCAGTCCTGCTCAAGGCCCTTCGGTCATTTCAGAAGCTGTGAAAGCACAGAGCTCTTAACCACAAACCCAAACCTCTGGATTCCAGCTTTTCCACGTGGCTGGAGGGAGCCTTGAGAAGAAAAAGCAAGTACTTGGCTTTTTGTTGTTTGAGTCGTCAAAGCACACTACAACAACCTTTGGCAAACCAGCATTGCTTTGGTGGCACCAGGCTCTCTCCTTTTCACCTTGTGCAATATCTGGATCACTGTAGTGGAGGCAAGTCTAGAAAAACTGCTCCCACCAGACTGTCAGTACGGTCCTCTCGCATCCTGCATGCATTTCCTAAGCTCTGTTCTTCTTGGAGCCTCTGGCTGGTGATTTTCCTGATCGCTTTTTCTTGCTGGGCTTGCTTGCAGCCTTGGTCTTGTCAGGACTCACTTCCTCACCCTCACCTTGACCCCAGCCAGGGCAGGTTTGGAAGGTGGTGGAAAGCTTCACCTTCAGTCCCCGGGTTTCTGCAGGCGACCCACAGGTGGCCCCTGTGCGGAGGTTGAGTTTCTCAATCCACCTGGAAATGTGGCAGGAGGTCAGGGAAAGGAACAAGGTGAAGGGTGAGGGGAAGCTCCGTGCCTGGGTATGGGTCATCTCAAAGCCAGGCCAGGTTGCTCAGGTCCTCACCTGGGTGATCTTTGAATATCTGAGTATCATCTCCCACCCCAGCTCATGGTTGCTTTGCCTACACCAGGAAAGCCCAGGCTGCTTCCATCCTCATGCTCCATCTCACCACCATAGGAGAAGACAAAAAATGGGCAGCACGTGGGAGAAGACCCGAAAGGGCCACTGTGGCATGGGCTTGTGTCTCTAGTGCAGCAGGGTCCAATGTCCCCTGGGTTGTCCCCTGGGGCTGTGCACCCCTCGTGGCACTCACCTGCGCAGGGGAAGGAGCTGGCAGTCGCAGTGGAAAGGCACGTCCCTCAGGTTGAGAATCTCCAGCCCCGTGAAGTTGCTCATGTTGGGGATGTTGTTCATTTTGTTGCTCTCCAGGTGGAGGCTTCTGATCTTGGGACCGAGGCCAGCGAAAGCACCAGGAGACATCTGCAACAAAGCAAGGGTGAGTGAGGGGTGTCCTCAAGGGGGCAGGGGAACAAATCTCTACCCCTGCACAGCCAATCAGCCTGAGACACCAATCAGGCTGAGACACCCTGTCCTGAACCTGCCCGCCCCATGGAAGAGCTGTTCTAAAGAGCAGCACTTGTGCTCGGGGACTGTCAGTTAGACACTCCACCAGTTTTGGTCACAGTTTGGGACTCGCTAGACCCTACGCAGTCTTCCTGGAAAGAAGGTGACATGCAGGAGGTCTTAGTGCGATCCCTGGGCGCTGTTAAAGGTGGATGGTCCTTAAGAGAGTGGTGCTAACACGCTGGCTTTAGAGGATGGAGGAACTCAAGGTAATAGCGGTGAAAAATCCCACAGGGCAGCTCGTAATAGGAGCAGGTGAAATAGGGCCAGGGCTGGGGGGAAGGGGGTGCTTTCAGGAATGATCTGGACCCTATGGCAACTGGGCCTCCTTAAGGACCAGTGGGAGTGGGCTGGGGACAGGTTGGAGTAAGACTCCAGCTGAGCCCGAGGCAGCCTCTCATCTCAGCCAGGCTGTGGAGGATGTCCTAAAGCCTTTGGGAGTATGTGACATCCATTCAGCTGCCCCTATAGGGGCCATCAACCCTGGGCACTGGAACGAGATGGGACCTATGTCTGTGCCCTGTGGTGCCTTTGCCCCTCAGGGGTCCCCAACCACATGCACCTGCTCCAGGCCCATGTTGTCCAGGTAGAGGTGCTGCAGGCTGGAGGCCACCGGCAGGAAGGCACCATCTCCCACATGCTTGATAGGGTTTCTGGACAGCTTCAGCTCACTGAGGGCGGGCAGGCCCTGCAGGGCCACCGTGGGTACCTCCACCAGGCGGTTTCCCTCCAGGTGCAGCTTCTCCAGCATCTTGGCAGGAGCCAGGGCGGCAGGAGCAATGGAGCCAATGGTGTTCCCAGCAAGGTAGAGCCAGCGCAGCCCCCTGACCCCAGCCAGGTCACCCTCCACCATCTCCCTGATGGTGTTGTGCTGCAGGTGGAGGGAGATGAGGTTGGGCAGGAGCTGGAAGGCACCTGCAGGCAGGTGGGTAAAGGCATTCTGGTCCAGGTCAAGGTAGGCCAGCTGCGGGGCCCCCTCGAAGGCGGTGGCTGCCAAGGTGGAGAGGCGGTTGTTGGTGAGGTAGAGGTAGACCAGGCTCTCCAGCCCCTGCAGCGCCCCAGGGTGCAGCACCTCAATGCCGCAGCCCTGCAGGTGCAGGGACACCAGCTCCTTCAGGCCAGGGAAGGCAGCTGGTGGCACTGTGCTGAAGGTGTTTCGGCGTAGGTCGAGGAGGCGGGTGTCCCTGGGGAAGCCCCGGGGGATCTCCCGCAGGTTCCTGTTCTCGCAGGAGCCATGACGGAAATCTGGGGAGCAGGTGCAGCCCCAGGGACACTGCCCACTGCCAGCTGACCTTGGCTGCTCCCGTGGTGCAGCAGGACTCGGGGGCAGCCGCGGGGTGGCGGCTCCCACTTCGGGGGGGGTC
>NW_010403235.1:0-8291 GCF_000710305.1 Buceros rhinoceros silvestris
TGGCTTTTACCTCGGCCAAACCGGTGACACCGCCCCTGGCTCAGGCTGTGTCAATCAATGCCTCTTTGAATAAGCCCATAAATGGGAAAGCTGGGAACATGTTCTCTTTTCAGTACGCTCTTTTTGTTTGGAAGGGGAGGGATGAAGGAGAGAACCACAGAAGCAGTCGTGTCAACAACAAGAACTTTTCTTCAGCTATACACTGGAACAGTAAAGATCTTCTGTGTGGCAAGGAGACTTCTAACTTTGTTGATTCATGGCACGGGTGGAAAGAGGAGGGACTGGGATGAGAATGGGTCAGAGTGAAGAATGAAGGCACTGCTGTAATGTGGAGAGACCTGGAAATACCCCAGGAAACCTGGTGGCTTTGAGTTTTGGAACTGGGCAGTGCTGGAGAAGTCAGCCGGAGCAATGGACCACCCCCACATGTTGTTTTGTTGTTTTGAATTAAATTAATTTTGTTGTCCCTAGTCCAGCCTGATTCTTTGCTCATGGACATAAGTGGCATGTTAAACCCTCCATTCACTCCCCGCTTGAACACTTTAGTTTCTTTTGTTTACCTCTTGGAGGAGATGAAACTCTTCTTGGGAGCAATTGTCACCTAAGTGGCCTTTCATTTTTTCAGCTGGTGACAATCACAGCATTTTTAAATATTTATGTGGCTTTTTAATATAAGAAATTACAAATGCTGCATATTAGCTCTACATCTAGCTCGTCTAGAGCTACTTTAGGCTACTTGCTCTGTAGGATAGTCTCTAACTGGAGTTCTGCCAGTTATATTTGGATGGAAATATAGCTATTGTGGGTCCAGGCTGAAGTACAAATTGCATGGAATTGTTAAGTGCCTTTCCTAATATTTATTCATAAACTTCTTCAAAAGCAGTATCAGAAATGTACTAATTTCCTGAAAGAGCTCAACCTTTTTCCCTCACCCCAAAACTTCTGCTGACAGTGAACTAAACACAACAGAAACAAGTACCAGAATGTTCATCCAAGAGTCTGCACTCATGACAGGGGAGCTTCTAAGAGGAAGAGTAATGGTAACATTTGTTGTTTGTAAAAACAAATAGAATTTCAGTCTGAAAAGGTTATATCAGGTCTTATTTTTAAAGCGTAGAAGTTGGAAATGGTTATTTGGAAAAACAACCCGCCTTTGAGAAGAAAACAAGGAAAACACTGCAGCTCTGAAAGCATCCAGAAGATAGGGCATATATTCCCAGCTAAGCTCTATTACAAACAACAACCAGAACAACAAACTGAAGTACACTGTTAATATGAAGGTCCTAGAATGACTTTGAGAGCTAAGATGTAGCCAAAAGAGACTCAGTATATGTACTATTATTAAAGGCAGCATTACAACAATTCTGTAATAAACTGAGTATGCTGTTTTAAACAAGTCAATGCAGGGCTAGGTGACCAAATAGCATAGCAGATGTTGAGATGTCACACTTGTTTACTGAGAAGATACTGTATTTGTCAATAAACATTCCCTATTTAGAACAGGCAATAAAAGTAGGATTACTAAGAGCTGTTGCAAAGAACAAAATATGTCTCCCAAAAGACTTAGAAGCTGATTTCACAAAGGCTTGACTTTCTCAGGAGCTGCATCAATGAAGTCCTTTGAAAATTAGCCTGCAAGTTATTCATTTAAAGTGAAAGGGGAGAAATGTACTGCCAAGTGGTTTTAGGTTTGTGATAATACTCTGTTCTCACTCTTTTGTGGCATGTCGCATTCTGAAAGCAACATCTCTATGTTAAGAAAAATTCCTCTCTGATAGATTTTAGCCACAGCTAGAGATTAAGTGAATTGGCTGTACTCATAAGGAACGTGAAGAACGTATCAAAAGGAAATCTTAAGGAAGGAATCTGTCACTATACCAGCATGGTATATACTAACCAGGTGGGGATCAGTCTATTATCCCAAGTAACAAACAATAGGACAAGAGGAAATGGCCTCAAGTTATGCCAGGGGATATTTAAGCTGGATATTAGGAAAAATTTCTTTACAGAAAGGGTTGTGAAGCAGTGAAGCACTGGGAGAGGCTGCCCAGGGAGGTGGTGGAGTCACCATCCCTGGAAGTATTTAAAAGACATGTAGATGTGGTGCTGAAGGACATGATTTAGTGGTGACTCAGCAGTGCTGAGTTAATGGTTGGACTTGAAGATTTTAAGTTTCTTCCAACAAAGGCAATTCTATAATTCACTTTGCCGTTGCTATTCTATGCTAATTTTTAGAGTTAATTTAAAGGGTGAGTGGCAGATTGCATTATAGATGTATTAGAGCATAATCTGTCGGAGTGAAAAGACTAAAATCCTTTTGCTGTTACTACCAACAAAACTTACAGTGCTTGTCTAGCTGGTGCAGTTAGAAGCCTGAGAAATCAAGATATTTATAAGCTTGCTTCAATTTAACGGGAATAAAAATGTGGCACAATTATCATAAATATTTCTCACTGAGATATATAGAAAAACATAGGTAAAGTGTGGTTAGTGTTGGCTACTTTGAACTATTATTTAAAGCAAATACATTTTTGGTTTGTCTAGTCTGTCCTTATCCAGGAAACATTACCTGAAAAAAACTGCTAGGTTTCTGTTTCGTTTTTCTAGAGCTTAAAAAAAGTAAACAAGCAGCAATCTTGGCTTCTAGCTCTAATTAAGAATTGAACATATGAGAAATGTAACCCTAGGTGACAGAATGTATATAGAAACATGTATATAGTCAAGACTCAATTAGATGAAATGACATGTGAAAAGAGTTGTGTGAATAAACACAGACTATATTTAAACTCAGATACATATTCTATCAATGAGGATGTCATAGACAGAAAAAAAAAGGAGCCAATGTTAGCTTCAATGGCTGTGAGTACCGACTGAGTACTCTTCTTTCTGGTACAAGCTGAACCATCTGAAGTTAATGCAAATGCTTGTTTATAGGCAGCGCGGTTAAACTATAATTTGACCCCAGGCAACTGCCTTCCTTGTCTTATGGGCAGGCTGCTTTGGAAGGATTTCAAAGAATAACACTAATAAATATTCTGCAGGAGAATGAGCATAATCTCTGGCCAAAGTCCAAGAAAATTCTATGAGAACTCTGTCTGCTTCTACCTCCCATTGCATTTCATGCCAATGAAGCCAGAAGCTTCCTTTGTCAAAGATGGAAATACTCTAGACATGTCATCATCTCAAGGGGTGTGAGCTTTTGCTATCAAAGTAGCTGCTTTGAAAACAGCAGCAAAAGTGACTATTCCCCTTAAATATTTATTTTCCAATTGTGCAAGTATAATTAACATGCATGTTTAAACAAATAAACCTGTGGGCATTAGTAAGTGTGTAACAAGAAGGCAAAGAAAGGGAAAGTATACAGGCAATCCTTGTTGCAAAAGGTAGAATGATGCATGTCCTAGCTGCTTGGTGAACCCTGGTATTGCTAGCCTGTTCTCATTGCATATAATTACTCCTAACTGATTAGGAATTGTGCAGTTCAAAAATGAAATAAAACTAATGTGGCAAGTTTGTCCTTAGATTTCTTAGTCTTTTTTTTGTTAACATAAAATTTTAATAGAAAGAAATTCCTAGACAACTCAAAGGTTAAAATGGAATTAAGTGAGATGTTCTACAGGTCAGATTAAATGTCATTGACAGAATGAAAACATTTATAAGTGTGGAAGTGCATCCTTAACTTTGGTCCTATAATAATGCAAGAGAGATAAATTCAAATGTAGCTTTAAAAGCCTGGAGTTAAAACTTTAAAATGCCTTAACCTTCTAGTCTTAACTGTGTGGTTCTTCATAGCACAATAATCAGGGTGCTCTACTTACAGTTGTTGTGCAAGTTGTGATAAAAATGATTCATAGAGAAAATTCATTAATTCAGCAAAGACTAATTCGACGAAAACATCTCGTAGTAGCAGACTTTTGCTGAAGCTGTAGTACGTCCTGGGGAAACTTTCTGTGCTTTCCTTCCCTAGAGTAGAGGCTCCACTGCTCTCGGGGCTGGCAGGTCTGTAAAGGGCTGTCTCTGGATGATCTCCTCATGGCTGTGAAGATTTCCATCTTGATTTCCCGATGATGGGGAAATACAAATTGTTTCGCTGCAATTACACAGATTCAAAGGTCTCCTGTTTCTTCTCACCTATGTGAATGGGAAAAGGAGGAGAGTTAGTGGTTGGAGAACATTACATTCATCCTGGAAAGGCAAGAAATGCAGACCAGCACAGGGCTGCTGTGGAATAAGTGAAAAGCTGTGAATTTCACTATGCATTTATGAATCAAAATGTATATTTCTTGGCCCATGATTTTACTGAAGTTATAAAATCATGTGCTTCGCCTTTCCAGAACAACCTGCAAAATACAGCTGATTTAAAAAGTAGGCTACAATTTATTTTGTGAAGGGATATAGCTAAAAATGAAGCAAATTACCTGGGTATGCCTGTTGGGTAAAAATGTATTTAGTGGCAGCTGGAGATATTTTAGGGAACTCAGAAGGCTTCAAACCCAAGTTTCCACTTGGAATATACACATTGGTGTTTGTGTAATTAGAAGTCTAACTGCTGCTAGCAATTAATTTGCTGGCCTGCGGAACGGTGGTTGCTCTCATACTGGACACACCTAGTTTTGAAAATCAAGTCTTCTGCCGGATTGCAGAACTGCAGAAGTTCCTAGGTCTTGGATCAGACAAAATGCCCTAAAATGCAGTCCTCCACTCCCTCATCCAACTTCCCAGCATCACTTTTGAATTTTCAGTTTTCAGTGTCTAAGAAAGTAAATAATGTGAAGTCTTCTCACACTCACACTCTGATGCCATTTAAGACTGAAATCCCATAAAAGAATTCTACTAAGAATTCTGCTAAGTCAAAATTTATGTTATTAACTCAAACCAAGTGATTGGCTCCACGCTAACCATCTCCCTTATATGGGAGGTGACAAAACAAGAAAGATTACTAGAGTACGATTATTGCACATTTATTTAGAAAGCTATACGCTATGTCACTCTAATTTTTGTCATTCAGGAAAGCATTCTTCCTTGTATTCCATCATGCTTAACTGAAGAATATAAAAAACATTGATCAGACTTTCTCACAATCAAAGAATTTAAGACAGTAAAGAGCAGGTAGCATTTAAATTGCAGCGTGGATTTAAGACAGACTTTGAAGATTTAGCATACTGCATTAGTTTTTAAGACTTGGGTAACTTGCTTTAGCATTTGTTTATATTGCAATTCTTAACTTTTGCTTCTGTCATTGGCTCTGCAAATGGAAGGCCGGTGCTAACAGACCATTAAAATACTGTGGATGTATAAGGACAGAGAGTTGAAAGATATTTTTCATGATGTACTATTGTAAATCACATTGGACCAAACTATTAAAAAAAAATATACAAATATTTGACAGTGCCCCAAAACTATCTAGGTAAAAGAACACTATTCCTGGCACAGGCTGAAATACAGTTGTAAGTTTGGCTTCAGAAGCTTGGTCTGCTCCCTTAGTGACCTTTCTGTTGCTGTGCCACTAGAGCATGTAGTAAAAAAAGAAAGGTAGCTTTATATAGCATGACACTTGCTCATCTTCTGAGACAAAAAAGGAGGTTGTAGGTGATAGTTCTGTTAGTGTTTCCTTGTTTAGTTGAAAATCTATTTTTTCTATTGATTTTGCGTAAAACCACTGATTTAAAAACATCAAACCCAAGCAATTTAGCCTACGTTACAGTGATTGTAATAAACCCAAGAGTCTTCTACTTTCTCTAGGATTGGTCAGCTCTAACCGGAACTGAGGAAAACATTTAAATTCCTCCTTCTTATAAGATCAATTTATTTCAGAGAAACTCTGAAGTATTCATTTGCTCAGTTATTTTGCTCTTCATTACATAGGTGGAAAGAAAATTAGGTATGTATGAAGATACGTGGGCAAATTGTGCTCCTGGAGAAGGTTTTGTATGCCTTTGAGTCTTTGAGAAACCTTTGTCCTGTTCTCAAGGAAAAGAGCTGTAAGTGTACTCAAATTTGCCAGTCGTATTTTACTTCAGCTTGGGAGTGAGAGAAAATACTGACTCCTAAAGCAATGAGAACTTACTCTTCCAGAATAAGAGGACAATGTGGAGAGGTATGAGTTGGCTTCTCAACAATTTCAGTAGTACAAACATCTTCTCTGTGGTGGAAGTTTTAACACTCCAGTCTAGAAAAACAAATAGACTGGAGAGTAAAATGACAATTTATTTGTGAATTTTACTAGGAAATTGCTCTCTTTTCTTAATACAAAAACTATGCCTATAGCATAGTTGTTTGCCTATAAATTTTATAAACTGCAGTTAGAGATTTGATGAAAATCATGGAGGCAGCTCTCCAATATAATTTTATATCTTGCATAGCAAGAGCATGCCAGGTGTTCTCAAACAATACTTGGATGACTGACAGATCCAAAGGAGCTATATTGTTATATGTGATGTTGAGACGTCACCCCAAGAGTTATTCCTTGTTTCACCGGAACCTGTTTCCTTGTCCTTGGATATAACATAAATAAAATTTTAATAAGGCCAACTGAACAATCAGAGGCTTCTTTTGCTGAAGGTGACAATTACATCTGCAACATCCTGCAAGATCTCCTTTCCTTGCTGTGCTCTCTTGATACACGAGTAACGCACAGACGGAGATCAAGCGTCACACTCCACTTCTGGAAAGCATGGAGAACACTTTTCTTTCCCTGGCAGCCAAGTGAAAAAGCCAAGTGACACAGAACCAGAGAGAAAGTTGGTTTCTTTTGAAAAGAAAGATATTTCTCACATTTTTTATGCTGGATGCCTGTTCTTCTCTTTTAAGTAGCACATACATTTGCCACCTAAAGAACCGATATATCAGAGGCAAAGGAAAAGAAAAACAAGGCAACCTAAAACCCTGTGGAAGTGATCCACTGCTTGGCCTAAACTGGTAACACTGGAGTCCTCTCCATTTTTCCCTGCAGACTGATGAGACCTCTGTAACATGATAGAAAAAGCTGTGTAGGATCACGGTAACGAATTTTGCATAAGGGGATTTAAACAGAGGGACTATGGGGAAAATTGCCTTCTCAGAACAAACCTGCTACAGAGAAGTACTTCTCACCATGGTGCAGTACAGCTCGCCACTGACTGCCTTCTTGCTTTGTGTGCCTTTCTCACCTTGTTTCCTGAGCTCTTTTTTCATTCAGTATACGGTCACATCCTTGTATGATCTTTGGTGTGCGTTTCAGTACACTTTTTATTTCAAGCAGAATTATTAAATCTGGGAACTGCCTCCAAAGCAGCATACATATCAGCTCTTCCTTGTCTCACAGGTGGCTGTTTGAACCTCTTCATTCTGGTTTTACCTTCTTCTGAAGTTTTTGGTGAATCTTTGATTCTTCTTGCAATAGCACTAAATTCTTCTTCTCTCAAATATTAGTCCCAAAACTTGTCTTGCAGATTACTTTGCTAATTCACAGCAAAATTGCAAATAAACATGAAGATTGATACAAATAAATATGAAGCAAGTGCTTTCCTACAGCAAGAAGGCTGGTTCATATTATTTTCACATCCCAATGCCACTATGTTTAAAAATGAGTGATACGTTTCTTTCTACAGGGTATCCATAAGCTAAGATTAGATTACTCCTTTTAATAAGTGAAGTGATTTATTTTATTTTATTTTGGGGGACTTATTTATTGAGAAGGTTAATCTCTTTACGCCAGTTAATGAGGTAAGTATCTTTTAACCTGGTAATATCTCCCCATTCCTATTAAAAACATATTTTTATTGCTTGAGCTAAATAGACATGATATCCAACTATGCACTCCACATGTCAGGCTCTACAGATAGATTATTCAGTTGACTGCAGTAAAGGCCAAACATGCACCACACACTGCACTGTTCTTAGAAAGACAAAACTACAATGACTTAAGAGATGTCTTCATGTTAATGTAGAAACTTACTAAAAATAGTAAACAAATAGAGGACAAATCTGCTTTTCTTTTCCCCCAGAGCTTACAACAGTTTAACATCATTTATATGGTTATTTCTTGTAACTTCATTATGGTCCCTAGGGGCACCTCCACCACAAACCTGAACACACTAGCAAATCACTAGCTACACTAGAGAGGCTATCATTTTCTGATTTTCTATGAAATGTGACTTCCAGCTTTGAGCCAAAGAAGGAAGAAGTTAGAGTAATCACCTCAGGCAACACTCTGAATTATACTGATACTGATTTGGCTCAAAATGGCAGAAGAGAAAGCAAAAATAAGGGGCCAGAGGACTTGCAGCCAAACACCCATTTAATCTAAAGGG
>NW_010403235.1:8381-13335 GCF_000710305.1 Buceros rhinoceros silvestris
GAAAGAGCAGCAGGTTGTGTAGTGAAAAATATGAGCGTCTAATAAGATACCATTTTCCACTGAAAGACCCCAAACCAAACCACTTTATACATCTTTTACAACGGTGAGTTCGAGCATAAGGGAAACCAACTTCTCCCTCACCTTTGCTGTAGAGCTGCCATGCAGCCATCCAGCTCTTCTCATTACACTGAAGTCCGAAGTGGGAGGTGGAAAGGCAGAAGAGGATTTTTCCAAGAGTTTTTTCAGGTTGGGACATATCACATACTGGTGGCCTGGAATACGGATGGGAATTTCCAGACCGGGACCAGTGAAAAGTCACTAAGCTCTGTGGATCCTGTACAGACCTTATTTGCACCCTTCCAGTTTTTTATAATGTTTTGCCAGGGAGCTATTTTACACAGCAATAAAAACCCCTAAACCCGCAAACCCTATGAACTACAGAGTTTTCTGTATAAGGACAAAGTCACCTTATATAACACTGGCTGTTGACTGTGAGCCAGGAGGATTGGAATTTTTTATTTGAATTGAAAAAGCTGGAAACTAGCCATGAAATATAATGTATTAGTCATTTATATGTTCTAAAGTGCTTATTCATGGTATCTCAATTGCTTCAGAGAAGGAGAGTCAGATGTAAACTTAAAAAAATATTGTAATCTTAAGGCCAATTTTGAAAAGTGAAATAAATGAATTACTTCCAGCAGAGAGTTCTGGAGAACAAGATTTTCCCTGTAAAACAGTGATCCTGATGGTGGTACAAATTCTTCAGTTGCTCAATTGCCTTCAGCAAACAGAAATGAATCCTCCTTCACAGCACTCAGAACACCACTGGGCCATCCCCCGGCCAAACCACTGCTGTAGTTCCCAGCTTCTGGAAATCTTTGCAATAGTTTCAAGTTTCTGGGAGTCTTTGCAATACTGTCACTTTCACAGTAGGGAATGGCCTATGGAAGGTAGGTGTGAGCACATCCTTACAAACTCCATGTCTTTGGCAAGCTCTCTTGCTATATTGCAAATAAAAGTGATGCATTTAGATGTAAGGTCTAATTTGGTGCTGTTTTGTGAGGGGCTTTGCTTTTGTACGGCTCATTCTACATCTGTTTGCCTGGAAAGAATAACGTATCAGTCCTTTCTACTTTCAACTGCAAACCAAAATCCATTTGCAGTGTTTCCATTGCTTTTCATCTGCAGTTTCTGATGAAATTCTATGAGGCTCTGACCTGCACCCAAGCCACTGAGCTCTAACACTGGTTTCAACAGTTGTGGCAGTTTGTGTCTCCCTCCCACCCCTATAGCCTCTCAAATATCAGGAGGTAACCCACAGAAATGGCTTCAGCAAAAGCTACAGATAGAGATTAAAAGGTGGACTGGGTTTTATGTGCAAAATATCTGGGGTTTTCTCTGTTTTATCCAACAAAAGATTGTGAATGGGCCTCAAAATTTATGCAAAATAACTTATTTCTACTTAAAGCCCCTATATGCTGCTGGGTAAAAAGCTCTTATAAACAAGGATGAGCCCTACCAGGGCAATCTATGATCCTCTGTTACAAGAAGGCACACGTCCTTTAACATCACCAATGTTGCATCCGCTTGTATTGGAACTGTGCTTTCAGGAATTCACTTTTACAGCTGAATCAAATGCTTGGTAAATGTGTTCAGACTGTAAACATACTGTGTTGACAAAGATAACATAAATTTGCATCAAAGCAGCTCAGTCACGAGCTATGTGTAAACCAGATAGTCTAAAACCAACCCTTTTCCATATTTTTGGATTCTGGACAATGTAGTTTACATCTTTCAGCACCTGCATTTTGTTCTTTCTAAATTCTGAAGTTTATCACACTACATGCTGTAAAACACCAGAATCACATTTTTCTCAGAGTTTTCTCATGGGTTGCCTTCAACATCTCGTATAAATGAACAAAGTTTCCGAGTCTTCTTCCTCTGAACAATCCTATTTAATACATGTGTTTAATGATGCATTTCTGTCTTTGGAGGAGAAATGGTATCCAATAATTGTGCACTATCTGGGAAATGTACAGCCTGGGTAAACTGGCAATGGATTTCATTCGTTCACAGCTTCACAACCTAGTGAAATTTTGGACTTCTGCTGCAGCCCATATCCTCCCAGTGTTTGCCTGAGACTGGACATCCTCAGAAGTGACAAAAGACGTGTGCAGCAAGGCAGCCTGCCTGCGGAGACATGGGTATGTCTGACATCTGTTTTCAGACAGAAAACCTTCAAGGCACCCATGTGGTCTCTCAGTGTATGAAAACTTAGGAATGGGGCAGTGGCCTGGTAAAAATTAGTTGTGCCACACACTCCTCATAGCGGATAATGTGTGGAAGACTTTGGACTTCCAAGGATTTATTAGTATGCATCAGTCCCCTGACCACAGACTCATAAGAAGCCAAAATACAATAGTTTATTTTTAAGGCAGATGTGAAGCAGAAGGTCATATCCAGGGGATGCGGACACCAGGAGAATCAGCTTAAGGTCTAACTCACCATTTATATGGGATCTTGGAGTGCAGAGATTGTCCGGGATCATGGGTTGACCCAAAAAGCCTCAACCCACATGCATAGTCCTATCTGAACCTACGCTGCGTCACCAGCAAATTAATCTCTCCTTTGCTGTGTATTAAAAAGCCTGTCTATTGTCATGGATCTGTGGTCTGTGGGACGCAGTGGAGCAGCAGATACCCCCAGGGGACACTTGCCTCCAGGGATCGGAATCAGTGTGGAAAGGGAAGCCAAATACCATTTCCAGAATTTGCCCAGGTTGCCAAAGATGTGTTTTCATCACACAGTGAACAGGCAGTACTTTATTTTCATCTGCAGGTGTTATAGATTACAGTCATGGACCATTCATGAGAGGCTTTTTATTTCTAACAGACTCCCAAGGAGCTGAGGAAGACAGAAAAGATTTAATGAATGAAACCAGCTGTTTACTCGTTGTGTGGTCAGGGAGGAGGTGGAAGGTGCTTGTTCTGTCTATGGGGCTACTCCAAGAATAACCTACAGAGCTTCTAATTCAGAAATGCTGAATCCAAACATGTATCTTGTTCTGATGCTTCTAAAGGATTGTTTATTTGTGAAATAAAACAAACTAGTTAAACCCTTCAAGACAATGACAATCCACAGTAATGCTTTATGTGCTGCAACTCATATTGAGAGTTTCTGCCTTTCAACTGGGAAGGGCTGGACCTCATTCAGACTGTAACTCTGCTGGTTTCATGTTTGGCTGTTTGCAAGAGCAGCCTGCTTGTCAGGGACATGTGATGCCTCTGAGCCTTTCACAGTACTGCAAACAGCACACTCGCCACCGATCAGCTGAGGAGTCTACCCAGCTCTATGGGGTGAGACAAATTTTGAAAGGCTGCTCATAAGGGTCTCGGTTGCTCCTTTTTTCCCCCCTAAGCCTAATGCCTCTTGCTGCCAGTCTGGTCTTAGGACCTGCCTTTGGTGATCCACTCGGCTCCATGGTGGAAGCTGTGCTGTTGAGTAAGTGTTCCAGCAATGCACTGACACACTGGCATCACCCAACCAGGCAATGCCACGCCATTTTCTCTTTTGCATGTCTAGAGCCTTGCTTACCTCCATACTTTGAGCACCTATGCCCTGCTCCAACACCTCAAAGAAGAGGGGCAAATGATTTGGAAAAGGAAAGGATGTGTAGCCCACCTCCAGCCTTTCCAGGTTGTCACTGCTGGGACAGAGCCAAGAGAGCAGCAAAGGCTATGAGATTGCAGCTGATAATTTTGGTATTGGTGGATGTGGGGGACACTGGGATAAATATTTTGCCCATCACTACTTAGTCTTCAGCAAGTGGCTGATGCTGGGAATGAATGGGTGAAGCCAGAATAGATTCACATAACAGTGAAGTAGAAAGCCAGCTTTCACACACATGACTTCTCCTTCACGTAGAGGGTAAAGAGAGCCTGGATTTTGTCTTATAGAGCACCGTTGAGTTAGAGAATGGTGTCTTTTCTTGGGGGTGAAGGCTTAAATACCCTGTAGCTGACCAGTGTTCACTTGTCAGCTCCCTTAGACATATGGGCCACATTTTCAGTAATTTTCTGTGCTGCTCATGCTGCATAAAAAAAATGATACTAGGCTGAGCATTGCATGTGCAGGGTATGTCGAAGTATGAACTGACTCCAGTCAGACATGCAGGGAACCAGAGAGCAGATTTCCAAAACCTCTCTGGCCAGTACAGTGTTCTACATAAAACTGTGGGTTCACACAATCCCTGTAACATGAGGCAACCCAGATACTGCAGAACATGCCAAAATGGGGTAATACAAAGTCAGTGAAGTCTAGTTTTGATTCTGCCTTAAGTTCGCTGATGTAACTTAGAGCCAGAAATTTCACAGTATGAAAGTGCTGGATTTAAATAGATTTGCTGAAAGCTGCTATGCTTATACTCCATTTCAGCGTGTCCTGAAAATACTGGAATTCTGCCAGCAACTTCACTAGGATCAGAAACTGCCACTTTAGAGGCAATATTAGAATGTCTTTGCTTCTCTAATGCCATCATGAATATTGGAGGGTGGCCATTTCTATAAAATCCATTGAAAATTCCATTAAAGGGAAGAGAGGGGGTTGTTTGGATATCCAGGAAGAATTTAATTTGTCCAAATGGTAATGCGGGAGGCATCCAGAATGTCAGCTTGCAGTGCTTGGGATCTATCCCTGAAATCGCACATGCTGAGATCATACTTCTAATTCTGTTTATTAAGTCAACCACGCATTAGAGAATAGTGTTAATTCATTGCTATGCCGTATCTTATCTCATGGGATTTTTGAACTTCCTTCATTTGAATATCAGTTATGTTCCCAAAATACTGAAATGAGATGAAACAAAAGGCTTCTCAATGTTATTCACTTTCATATGATTTGTTTTATTCTTTATTCTACTGTCAGTATTATAATATAAATACTGGAAAATAAATAT
>NW_010403236.1:0-6735 GCF_000710305.1 Buceros rhinoceros silvestris
CAGGTAATTTGGAGGAGTAAAAGATTTGGATAATTATCAATATCTTTCTGTCACTTCATATTATTACTTCTAATAATATACCAGTACACTCTGTTATACCCATGGTTCCAAAATACTAATTTTTAAATCAAACTGATTAAAATAAAATTGTGGAACATATTATCTACACATGAGATTAAAAAAAAAAAAATTTAAAATCTAATTTTTTTTTTTTATTAAAATCCATTGGAAGAATCAGGAGAATTCATAAATACTGAGCAAAGAGGTTTTGGTAAGTATGGTTTAGATGAATACATTAAAAGTTAAGAAAAATGAGGAGCTGCAAAGTTAGAATTCGAGTCAACGTACACAGAAGACGTGTGAACATTAACACCACAGACCTTAAGAAGGGGAGGAGGGAAAGGCGGCCTCCCTAAGAGACCAGGAGGAGCTTCTGTTTAGTTCAAACTCTTCGTGAAGTCTGTCCAGTTTATGACACTTTTCTGAGACCCAAAATTCTGCCTCATAGCTACATGCATCTCTGCAACAACTTCGTTGTACACCAAATTTTATACATGGAAGAAGGTTGCTAGTAGCGTAACAGTTAAAAACTTCATGAAAACTAGTATTGTTTGATGCAGTTATAAAATGGTTGGGAGAATGTGCAGTAAACTGGAACAAATTGAAAATAACAATTTAGTGTGATTAAAACCAGGAAAAAAGAATGAACCTACAAAAATATTTCAGCAATGCTGACCAGTGAAGCAGAATAATGATAGGAAAATGGTGGCAGACAGGCATAGTGAAAGGAATAAGTTAAATTACACTTAACGCTTAGGAGTCTGGAATAGTTCAGTTCATTGTAGACTGAATTATACCTTCAAAATATTTTCTCAATGTTAATTTTTATCCAGAAAGCAACTGCTGTTCTATAGTAAAAGTGAAAAATTACATTCAGAATTCAGAGTAGAACACTTTCTCAGCAAGTAGTACAGCTTTGCTGTGTATATGCAGTTCAATTTTGAAGGAATATTTATTTTTTTAAAGTATATAAAGTAATTGGAGAATATTCAGAGAAGGGCAAAATGAAGGTCAGAGTCATTTTAACACGACCTACTTGAGAAAAGACTAAATTGATGAGATTTTTTTGCAGGATCAGACCTCGTTTTCGTCCTTTTTGTAATGTGTTGGCTTGTAAATAAGATGCTTGCCCATCAGATTGGGCAGGCAGGACACTGCACAGGCATAGTTATCCTTTTTATCTAGTTGTAGTTAAAATAGATGAAAACATATTTTATTGTACTTTTCCACCCACCACCCCAAAACCCCCCAAACTGGATTGACTAACTGTATTTCTGTCTCTGGCTGAAACTAATACAAGACAATTCTACTTCTCATTTGTTATTTCCAAACCAAAACTATATATATGAATCATAATTTCTAGTGGAGTTGCAGGAAAGGCAGAAAAATGTCACGTCATACTGTGTTGTCAGTGCTTAGTACAGCTTGTGTTTTCTTTAAGAACTACATTGGATAACACGCACGTAGACTAGAATTCTACGCCGTTCTTATTCCTAACCACCCATGGGGAAGTAAGACACAGGTGCTCGGTGCTGACTTCCCATATCGATCTGAATCCATGTGAGAAACTGGCTGAGGGCCTCTTCGGATGGATTGATTTGCCATGACAAGAATGGCAGCAGATTGAGGAAGAGTTCACTCATGCTAATGATCCTTTTGCTTCTATTTCTGGTGCATTATAACCTCCAAAATCTGTCTTGTATTACTTCAAATGTGATGCCTGCTCTTCACAAATGAAGGAAAGGTAAATCTGATTTTTTTTTTTTTTTATGTGTGGTGAATCAGATTCTAGTTACAGGTGTTAGAGTGTTAAAGGGCAATTTTAATTTTATTTTCATGTTTGACTTTCTACCACTCATTATTTTTCTGCTTACTGCAAAATGACACAACATCCTTTGATCCCTGCCTCCTTTTAAAAGTGCTGATAATGTGAAACAGCTTCTCACACACAAGCTTGCAATTTGTACTTCTCCGAACTGTCAAATCAGCATTCTCCCTTTCCTTTGGAACAAAGTTGCTGTGGAGTAGTGTGCAGCAACTGAAGAATATTTTTATTTTAAATGGCGCTAAGTCTTTTGTTGGTTGGTCTGATAAGTTCTCAGCCACAAGTTCTCAGTGTTCATTCAGAGGCTTATGTATTTTAGAAGAAATAAGGGATGGAAACACAGTAAAAGAGTTATAGGTAGTGGCATTGGAAATTTTGGGAGTTTGAAGAAATGGTTAGAGAAAAGTTGTCCATAGATGTTGCAGATGCCTCACTATCGTAAGTGTTCAAGGTCAGGCTGGATGGCACTTTGAGCAACCTGATCTAGTGAAAGATGTCCCTGCCCCTGACAGAGCGCTGGACTAGATGGTCTTTGTAGTTCTTTTCCAACTCATCTCTGGAAACACCCAAGGTCAGCTTGGACAGGGCTCTGAGCAACCTGATGTAGTTGAAGATGTCCCTGCTCACTACAGGGGGTTTGGAGTAGAGGAACTTAAATGTTCCTTCCAACCCCAACCATTCTGTGATTCTATGATGTTATGGTAAAAGCTGAATAAGGCCATAGATTTTTACACAGAGAATATTCCTTTCTTTGTGCAGCAGTTTCAGAGATACGTGTGCATACCTGTATTAAGAATTCATTAAAAACCTGAGATGGTAAGAAAAGGCTAAATATTATGATGCTGAATGGAGTACAGTGACATTTATTTTTACGCTGCTATTTAAATATACCTGTCTCAAGAATTATCTGAGACTTTTATTGGCTCCGTGCTATATCAGATCCTTTGTCTAGTTTGTTACAAATTTTTGTGAGCTCTGTTTGCATCATCCAAATTATTGTTCTGAACGCACAGAATGTGATAGCTGTTAACCTTTCATCAGAGAGGAGGAGAAAATGTTACCTTTAAAAGCTTTAGTGAAAGAAAGTCTAAAATTCTTTCATTGGCTAGCTGCATTTTATTCAGGCAGCAGGCAGGATACTGCGAACGTCACCATTGTAAGGAACCATGGCCACAGCTTTTCAAAAGAAGTTTAAGAAAATATATTTCCTTAACACTGGGTTTTCTAACAAAATCAGTATCCAAGAGAGAGGTTCTGTGAACACTACCTAGTTCACAGAACAGAAATAGAATATTTACGTATTGCTTTCTAAAAGAAAACTTGTATAATTCTGGAACGGAATGACTTGCTAAATGGGTAGTTAACAGTGATTAACAATGTATGGAGTTTTAAATGCTTTCACATATTTTAAAGATGTTAAAGGTCCAGAGTAAATTCTTTTTTTCTTCGTTTTGGACTTCTGTGGCATGGCATTGTGCAGTTAGGTAGGTGTACTGTGAAGCATTTTGTTTTCCTTTGAAACAAGAAAGAACTGACTACATGAAGAATGGTGTGTGTTGGGTGGTGACTATCCAGGAAAAGGCGAAACCACTGATACCTGATAGACTATTTTCTTTGTGCTGTTACTTTGATACGTTCAATATTTGCTGAAACAAGTATAAAAGAGAAGCATAGCTAGCAAAGTAATTAAAGAATACTTAAACATGAGTCTGTAAAGGGATTGTATTCCTCTTTCTTAAGAAGAAATGGAGTTAAAACAGATGTAACCTTGGCATAGAGGAATTAGTGAGTGTCTGAAGTCACTAGCTCTTTGGTTTCCCTCCAGCAGTCACTTTTCTCGGGTAGAGTTTGTTAAGTCTTCAAACGATGAACATTCAATCATTATTACCTGGTTATCGTAAAACTGCTATTATTGTCAAAGCTGTTTTTAATTAGCATTTTCTTCCTCTTTTTTTTTTGTTATGAACAAACTTTTTATATAATTCATTAAAAAAAATATTTTGGGTTTTATTTTTAAAAAATTTTGTTATTGCAGAGCATTAAGGATAATCTGGGGAGACTGCGGAATCATATAGACATCATTCACAACAAGAAGATACCGGCTTTGCAAAGTGCTACACCAAGGGAAGCAGCAAATATACAAGAAAAGCTGACTCAGCTTAATTCTCAATGGGAGAAAGTTAACAAGTTGTACAGAGACCGACAGGCGTAAGTATTTTTTTAAAATTGTCAT
Source organism: Buceros rhinoceros silvestris (assembly GCF_000710305.1). Taxonomy (NCBI): domain Eukaryota; kingdom Metazoa; phylum Chordata; class Aves; order Bucerotiformes; family Bucerotidae; genus Buceros; species Buceros rhinoceros. Next base: position 4,119 of record NW_010403236.1, read on the forward strand.
TTCTGTTGGCATCCATTAATAGGCCTACTGTTGGTGATTGTTTCTGAGTCTTCTTTTTGTGGAAATACCTTTTAAAGTCACAAACAATACTTTCTTGTAACTAAACCTAAAATATTAATAGGGAATTTTGGTTTAATTTATGAGCATTTTTATAAAATTGAGAATATTTTGACCAACCATCACTTGCAATGGACAAAAATATGGCGTGTTATTGCATACATATTACTGTCATTATCAATGACATACATTTACCCTGCGATAGTATTAGGCATTTACTCCTGTGTACCTGTACTATTGATTTAAAAATCTGAATCTGTGACTGGTGCATCAGAGTAAAATCGCTTTTAATGGCAGAGAATTTACTAGTTTGAAGAGCAGTTCTCTATATCTAAGGCGCATAGCTAGAATTTTTAGCAGCTCTAAATCCAGTGCTGTCTTTTTATAAGTCTGTATATTAGACAGCAAAGGAGGACAATCAAGAGAAAGACATTAAAACGATAGTAAATAAAGCCGTGGTCTCCTTCAATATCATATACTTGTTATTACTTTTCTCCTTGTGTATTATTTCTGATGTTTGTAATCCAGGAAGTGTATTATGATACAAAGTATAGACAAACTTGTTTTGTTATTTCAGGCATGGCTCATTTTAGTAACACAAGAGAGACTAGCAATCCAGTAATTTATTTTTACTCTCTATATATGTGTGTGTATATATATATATATGATGTTTAAAATTTTTGGCACCGTGTAATAAAATACCTAGGTTTATACTTCCTCTTTATTTTTTTTAATTAGATGTTATATCAGATGTTATTGGCAGTGATACAGAAATTTCTATGATTCATGGGATATAATATTTTTTCAGTATGAGTAATTTAGGATTTAACAAATAAGTTTGCCTTAAATAAGAAGTCATAGTTTCAAGCATTTATTGAATTACCACAGAAAAGTCCTTGACAGTTCTTCTGAGAATGTAAGCCATTAATCTGATAATGAAAATCATTATATGTATGACTGATTCTATTCATTGAAATTGTCCATCCATAGGAATTTTACAAAATTGGCTTTTCAGACAACGCTGAAAATTTTGACACTAAAATTTCATTTGATCAGCCACCCTAAAAGGCAATAGATTGACATTTGCTAGAATAGCACTTTTTACACTACACATACATTTAGAAACATCCCTTATCTCAGGAAGTGTTTTTAAAACCATTATAATTGTTCTGAAAAAAATTACCTTACAGTCCAAATCCTTGTTGTGTTCTGTAGAAGGAAAATATATGATTCTAAACACATAAACAGAGACTAGAAGAAAAAAATGCTGCACTGACTTTGTCGGACATTTCAAGCCTTAGGAACTTCTGTGTTTGTTTAAAAATATTGGTCAACAACTGTCACTTTGCAGATTTGTAAAGGCTTATTATTTCCACTATCATCCAGTCACCAGCTTTGATTTTAGGGTGCTGGAAAGAGAGTAAGGTTTAAAAATACTCTGAGACATTCATAGTAAAAAATATAATTCAGTACTCTTCGTGGCATTTCTGCCTTGTCTCAGCATTTGAAGTGTAGGAAAATGAGACAGATTTACCATATGGTAAGGTTTCCAGATTTCCCCATGCACAGTACTTTTTTTTAAAAAAATAGTAAGCCTGAGTCTGGTGCGGTAAGAAAGATTTTTCTATTTGTCATGATGTTGTGTACGAAAATGAAGGATAAGTTAGCAGCAGAGACTGGAGCCAAGTTCCAGATAATAAAAGCTGGGGATATTTGGTGTTGCATTTTTCCCAGATTGGCTTTACCCAGTCTTATGGCTATAGTAGATCAAGCTGAGAAACCCTTAGTAGTATCGACCCATATGCATTTTCTACCAGTGGTACAGAGTAAGGAGAGTGAGTTAATGTTAGCTGAAAGCTTGGACCACCAGCACTGCCACTGCCACTCAGTTGTCCCTTGTTTAGACCACAGAGATATGTAGCCAGCAGCAGTAAGTGTTCTGAGATGAAATGAATTAACGTTTGTCAAGTATTTTGAGGTCATCAGATAAAGGCAGTAGAGAAGTGTAAAATATGATTACTCACCAGCTGGAGTTTGCCTGGGGGCGTCATCCTCTTAGTCCTACGGACAGCAACTCAAGTTTCCTCAACAGCTTGGCTGCTGTCTAGAATTGCCCGCCCTTCTTTTTATTTTCAATCTTTTGCTTGTGGTGTCAGTCTCACTGTGTCACTGTTTCACCTGGCTTAGTAGGGGCCAGGCTTAGTAGGGGCCTGGCTTAGTAGGGGCCTGGCTTAGTAGGGGCCTGGCTTAGTAGGGGCCTGGCTTAGTAGGGGCCTGGCTTAGTAGGGGCCTGGCTTAGTAGGGGCCTGGCTTAGTAGGGGCCTGGCTTAGTAGGGGCCTGGCTTAGTAGGGGCCTGGCTTAGTAGGGGCCTGGCTTAGTAGGGGCCTGGCTTAGTAGGGGCCTGGCTTAGTAGGGGCCTGGCTTAGTAGGGGCCTGGCTTAGTAGGGGCCTGGCTTAGTAGGGGCCTGGCTTAGTAGGGGCCTGGCTTAGTAGGGGCCTGGCTTAGTAGGGGCCTGGCGGACTGGCCTAGTAGGGGCCTGGCTTTGAAGGGGCCTGGCT
>NW_010403237.1:0-30416 GCF_000710305.1 Buceros rhinoceros silvestris
TATGTTTAATATATTTTTAAATGTATTTATTATACTCTAATATTCTACCTATGTACAATGAGTTGTCATTTCATGTTTTTAGATAATTAATGTTCAGGCTCCTCTGAGGTAACTTCAGTTTCTTAAATTTGTCCATGTAACATTTTTACATGTTTTTCCCAGGAAATTTGATGAGACAACATTTTTACCATTGCTACTCTTTCAATTTTTCATATATATCTTGCTTTACATTCTTTTTCACTGTGGTTTGAAATGCAAACATTCCATTATATAAATATGAGAGTTTAGTATAGCCATCTTTCTTTTCTTTACTGGTACTATTTGCTTATTGTGATTTTTACCACAGGATATATTTCTGTCCTATTGGTTTTTTTTTTCCTGCCTGCCTCATGGCTTATACAGGTATCACATTTTATTGGAGTGGCTTTCAGATTATTGGTGTGAAACACTTATGGGATTTGCTCATAAATGTCTGTCCTTTCTGGAGTCTCTTGCACTTTCCTCTTTATTGCAATTCTGGCTGTGCCTCCAGCACATATGTTCTGAGACTCTTCAATTTTTTTTTTTTTCTGATAGTAAGTCTCAATAATTTTCTCTTTTCATTTATTTTCCATTCTCTCTGGAAACTCACTTCCCTGACAAATTATCACAGACCTGAAAGGCAAACAAATTAGTACTTGTGTAATATTTTAGGAAGGCCCATACTGATAACCAGGGGACAAAGACCAGCCCCTCTCCGTAATTTTACTCATGTCCTTTAATAAATGGTTTCTGTTCAGGTGTAATTTTTATGTGTCTTGAAGAATATTTTAATATCAATTACACAAGTCTTGAACAGTTTCTTTTGCGCACCTCAGTATAAAATTCAGTGAAATGCTTGAGGATCCTCCTCAGTGTTAGCAATATTTCAGGATGGATAACAGTTTTACATCTCAGGTTTGGATCTTCTACTTAAAGATAAAAGAAACCTGAGTAGTGAAAGATCGTGAGAAAATGGTAACTTTATACTCTCTAACAGCAATACTCTACCCACAGCACACATCGTTCACTTTATGGCATGAGGGCAGAAATACCTTTAGTTCACATATTAGTGGAGTGGGGTTTGTAGCACCTTTTGTACCGTATGAGCTACTGGCTCAATGCAATCACCAGAAGTCAGTAAATTTGCTTTTGTGAATACACTTTTCCAAAAATACCACTAAGACCAGAACTCTTCCAACGTTTGAAGCTATGACTGAGAAGTGGACTTACCTGTTCCAGCTGCTGATAAATCTGTCAGCAATCTTAAACTACGTCTACATTAGCAAACAGCATGGATCAATAAATCTGCAGGCAGAAACTGCTTATGCAAAATCCCTGATTCATGTGCTATGCATAGTTGTTGGCTCAACTTTTTTTTTTTCTTTTCAATGCTTTGGACTACCCTTCGCCTGGTCCCACGGACTAAATGCCCACTTGAGGGGGAGTGCAGTTTGGCACTTTTGGCAGTTTCCTGAAGTTCATTTTCCAGCTTAGTTTCACGCTGGAGGAATCCTGTCCATATACCATGTGACTACATCACAGTGAGAACTACAGCACAGCAAATGGAAAAAAAAGGGATCTTCACTTCACTAGAGTTCTCTCAAACCCTGAAACACTAATGCATGCACACCCTGAAAGACTAACAAGGCTTGGCAGAATTGCTCTACCCTTGTGCTGTGCCTGCGGCAGTCTTTGAACTGTTTTCATGAAAGGTACTATTTACTCTAGCTAAAGTACTCAAAAAATGCTTAAATCTTACAGAGACTCTCCTTAGATAGACTTTTTTTCCCATTGAATTGATCAAACAGTGCTAAAATTAACTGTGTGTATTTCTATCAGTAGTAGTCTGAACATCCATATTATTTGTTTACTCCTTATTTCATGCAATTGCATGATGTTCATGACAACTCTGAGCTTCAGAGGAAAACAGTATTCAGTTTGCCTACAAAACTGTGATTTATTAATATTGCTAGTAATTTAAATCTTCTTAATCTTAAAAAGAAAAAAGATGACAACCCAAAGCTGAATTAAGGACAGAATAAGCTGAGTTTTCTTCCCTAATTCTCATAGGAAGAGTTTCTTAGAACTTGTAGGACTCCTGAACAGTACTTCAGAACATACAATACTTGCTAATTATTATAATTACTATGACAAGCTGAACTAATATTTTAATTCAGCCTTCCTTAGAAAAACATTTTTCGAGGGTAAAAAACATTGCTTAGATCACTTGCTTTACAAGGTGTTGTTGAAAGTTGGGTACACACATTTGGGATATTTTTAATGATATGGTTGTAAGAGATAATCTTATTACTTTTATCAGAGCCATATTCAGCCACAACGAAACTGTGGAACCGTCACTGTATGATCCAGAGATGCATGGAAATACACCTCCTAACCTTAGAAACTATATTCCCAAAGAACAAGAAGTGTGGAGAAGATGATAGTGGGTGCTGAGTAATATAAATAACTGAAGACAACAAAACAAATGTTTTCTTTTTTCTTAAAAATGGGCATTGTAATAATGCACAACACTTCTGAAAACCCATAGCTGCAGAACAGATCAACATCCCCATCCATTGGTGAAGTTTGATGATAGTAAATCAGCAAGAACCTGCCAGATATTTGTTTTTGCACCTCTGATACCTTCCTGTTTATTGACAGTTTTACTTTCAAATTAGGGTACCAGTATCATGCTAAGTGGTTTCATTTAAATCTCTGTCATGGGGCTGAAATTAGAAAAATCTACCTGGAAGCGAGTTTTATTGTGGCAACTTGTTGTGATTCTTGGCACTTGACCTCTTCCGTCAAGGGTCCATTTATGCACTTTACTGTGATACAGAGGATGTAAAATGGCACTTTATTATGTAATGAACAGAGCTATGTATCTCTACCAAGCCTCGTCCATCATGGGTGGTTACTGCATTCCTGTAACGTAAGCACGTAATCTTCCGACCACCCACACTGCCACCCAGTGTTCTGCAACAGTGTACCGCAACATTTTATCTTTGAAAATTCTTGCAAATTCTGCAATCCAAAGTCTCTTGCTGTTACAGTAGCTAGCTCACTTTCCTCATATCGTTTCAACCATAATAAAGAAAAGTTAAATATTTCCAAAGAAGACAAAAATACAAAACTCATGAGACCTAAGTTTGGCCCCAGAGGAACAGATACATTATTTCCTTAAGGAGATGAAAAGACATATCAACAAGACTCCAAGGGCACAATGTCCCATTATGGAAGTAGAGTCTGTTTGGGATACTTTAAAAAAGATATGCCCTACATACCTAGATCACTGACTGAAAATATTATTTTCTCTCAGATACATTACCTTCTCCAAGACAAACTTCACAGTAAATATTAAGAAAAATTGGGGTTTTTTTCCGAGAAAAATTTAACTGAAAGTACATACTGCAGGTTGAAAGTCAGGATACAAACCACTCATCTATAGCTGTATATACTTGCACAAGTTATTAACATATTTTATGCCAACAGTGAATGAATCAAGATCATTATGGAGGCAGCTCCTTATTAGAACGCTCACCTTTAAATTCGAATGAAGACCTTGCCTGATTGCACATGAGTTACAGTGCATTGTAATTCTTCTCTTCCTAATTAAACTGTTTTTCTTATTTCATTTGATAAGCAAAGGTTTTCATCATCCTCTGCAGTCCCCTGGTTTAATACAAATCTAACAGAAAAAGAGTCAACACAAGAAATGAAGGGAAAGAAGACTGGAAGAGAGTGAGAATGCTCTCATTTCAAGCATCTTCACTGCAATAATTATATAAAAACAATCAGTCTCTGAGTTATCATCATTTTGTAATGCAAAACTACTTTTAAGCCGCTGCAAATCTTTTAGTTTAATAAGAACAAGACTGAGATAGCTTTATTGACTATTAAACCAACAAACAAATGTAAACAATCACCTCCCCAACATTCAGGATTTATGAAAGATTGTTTCCTTTCTTTTCCAACAAAAAACCACACTACTCATTATTCTTTACCCAAATGACATCAGGGACAACGTCTCATTTTTATCAGATGTTATTTGTTACAACATCCCAATATGCTACTCATATACAAGTGTCATAAACCCTATCACCTGTATTAGTGTCCAGGAAATCATCTCGTCCAAGTATGGGGAAAATAGAAATAAAAGGGCATTGTAACTGCAAAGCGGCAGTGAAACCAGAAACTAATACTGCAGGCTACGTAAAATATCATTATGTTTATCATGGGTAATGACACCAAGAAATTAAAACTAACACAGGACTCAAAATAGAGTATGGACTTTTCAGAGGAAGATCACGATTCCCAAATGGGCTTCTGCTAGTTTTTGAGCTAACTAGTTCAGGCATGTCTACGTATGCTGTAATCAAAGCTGACATATCAAAATACATATATCTTCAATGTGAAAAGTTAGGAAATTATCATCTCTCATTTATTGAACATAAACGTTTAAATGGAGATCAGTGAGACAACTACTCTTACAAAACACTGTCTGTGAGCTAGACTTGCCAAAATGTAATGCCTTGAAGATCCCTCTGATGCAGAAAATAATTTCTGTATTCACAGAAAGACACCAGAAGCCTTTTTAGAGTGGAGTAAGAGCAAATTGCAAAGCGAAACATCTGATTCTGAGGACCCGACGTCTACATTATATATGTTTTGCAGAGTTTTAGTACCTGTCTGATCTTATAGGCTGAATGCCCGTAAGTGGGTGTTAAGCATTAAATGCACTCTTGCATCTCCTAGTTTTAGCATAATCTTGAAGCAAACAAATTCAGAAGCTCAAAAACTGTTCCATGAAACTAACTGAAACACAGCATGTGGGAGTGACTGGGCAATTACTTTCACAAAATCAGTTCTGAGGTAACTAAAATACAACCAAGAATTGCTCTGAATTTTTGTTTGCAAGAAAAAATTAAATTACTCCCAAAGCAAAACCAAAGAGATATGACAAGAGGAATACAAAAATTCATATATAGGAATTGGCTCTTTTCCAAAAGGCCTAAGGACGCGTAATCAATCAACAAACCCATGAAATGGAAGATGGCTCAGAAGAGATGGGCAAAAGCAATGTGCTTGGAAGATGAGGGAAGAATGTAGGGAATGACTGACTGTTGCAAAGAAAGCTGGACTTGTCTCAATGCCAAGGGGAGCAGTGGGTGGCCTTTGTTTTAGACAAATGGCTGCATTTGTAGATCAACAGTTTTTGTCAGTGGAGTGTGTCATCAGGTTGTGTAAATAGCCTTCCCAGAGCTAATTATTACAGAGTACTGTCTTCCCATGTTGGCCAGACCAGCATGGGGAAAGTGTAAATGTGGCTTAGACCAACACAGGATATAAAAAATAGAACAAGCAACATGAACTTTACAGAGAGGAATGGCCGTGAGCTGGCTTCAACCTAGTCTTCCATCCTAGTCACTGGGGATGCCCAGCATCATGATGGTGAGCATGAATAGACACCAGTAATGGGAATGATATTTGTACTGTGGTTCAGCTGTGTGTTGCAATGACTATGTTGTGCTTGTACTGGGATTTCAGTACACTGCTTGTTTTGCTCTCTTAAAGCAAATCCTGTGTAATGGTAAATAAATTTGGTATTACAGGTTAAACCCTCTTCATGTGAAGGAAGGTTTCTCTGAAAGAACCTAAAGAAAGAGAACCGGAGTTTGACAGGAGGATATAAAGCTTATAAGATATTATTTCTCTCCCTCAGCTTGATATGAATTTGAATTCTATCACGATATCTTCAATAAGCATAAGACAGAGGTAGCCATTTCTATTCTGATTTGAACTTGTTATGAATTTTTCTTGTAGCACTACCCTCAATTTGATCATTTACATATCTAAAATAATTGCAGCTTGGATTTAAATTTAAAAGGTACTTTAAAAAAGTACAATTATACACACATATTGCTGCTCTACTATATTATCATTATCAATGAGAGTTCATTTACATCAACATTGTGAAAGTCAAACAGGCACTCACAGGAATGGTATAATGAATAAAAAGAAAACCAACCATCTCAGCTGCTAAGAGGAGAAAAGCTTTGTCACAACAATAGCCTCACTAAATCCAGTAAGGTTTCATTTCACTCATCCAAATGTCATCTGGACTAAAAACCACCCTGGTTGCAGTGGATAATATCTAAAATATTAGCTTGTGAATTCTGTCAACTTTTTTTTCAGAATGTATTTAACTTCTAAAGACGTTAAATCAAAGGAATAAAGTAATTAATTACATAATTCTGCTTCTACTCTGATTAATTACATATACAGATTAATCAACCCACTGCGTATTTTCTGTTAAAAACTCTTCAAAATAGCTGGCAGGAAACTTACTGCAGAAATGTTCCCGTCAGCTACTATTTGGCATCCTATTCACATTCTGACATAATGACGTGAGATACATCGAAGATTTTACAAATTACCACACTATGTCAGGAAAATGGGCCATCTATTCCATTTTTGCTTATCCAGGGGAGGGCTGTAGGGAAGGAACATGGGAACAGGGCAAGTGCAGAATTGTCCTTGCACTGGTCTATTTTCCAGAGCTACAGGTCATCAGGGATTTCAGAACTAGAGAATCCATTTGAAATACTGCATTTAACAGGCACTGATAACTTGTTTTGTCTATTTTGAAGTAATTTATGCTATAATTATAGGTTATGTAGAAAAATACTTATTTCTTTTTTAAGCTTGCTAACTGATAATTTCACTGAGTGGACTTCTTGTGATTAATCATTCTCTATTTGTCATCTTAATACTATTCATCTCTGTGTAGGCCTTATCCTCTCTCCTCCTCATCTATTATGTTTTCAGGCTGATGAATGTATTCCATTAGTCCTTCCTGATCCCACCCTGAAACACTTTTGTTTCCTTTCCCTGTTCTGTTCTGCTGTATCTGAGTATCTGTTCTGTGTGTCAGAATATCCCAGGCCATTTCCTGAGGTGTGTGGAGGGTCCATACCTAACTAAGGTACAGTGCACAGCAGAACAACAGGTTAATGAATCATTATAGGGGCTTGCTCTGAGCAAGTCTGCAGTTGTTTAGTATCAGTGTCTCAATATGGGAGAGAGAACATAAAGACCATTTACTAAAGTTAATAACAAACAACTTCAAGAAGCAGACAAACAAAACATTAACCACAAAAGGCACTAAAGAAATGTAACGAACAAGGAAGGCAACCCTTAAAACCTGTCACTGACAGACAAGCTGTCTGCCACCGCCTTCCGCAATCTGTGGAACCATTAGCATATGATTAATGAGAAGTACATACACAGTTTAAGACTGTATGGATTTGTACTGTGGAGCCTTGTTTTTCACAGATGTTCACTTCCTTTGCAATTGTATATTAAAAAAAGGCTCTCTGCTGTGAATAGCGGCCTTATTAGAACAATATTGCTAATAAGGTCTTATCCTTCTACAGATCAACATTTCTGTTTTCAATACATTAATGAAAATTCCATACTCTTTTGCTATCCCACACAACCTATGACCCAAAGTACTTAGAGTTTCTTGAGAGAAACAGTAACAGGAATATCTAGCTATTGATTAACCTGAGTTTTATTTTACGGTTATCTTTAAAATATTTCCATTTTGTACTCATTGCCAGCTCCAGTAGAGAATTTTAAAAGAAAAGGTAACTGTATACATTAACACTGCATCTTTGATGATTAAAAATATCTCTTATGTTACTTGTGTTTTTACAGGCAATTATGCTTGTGGCACAGCCAGTAACCAGACATGGTGGAAAGCTCACCTGGAACACAACTCAGGCACAATTTATCATAACCCATGGCATAAAATGCTTTAAAGACATCAATCAGCCAAGTTCTAATACCACTCCAGTTAAACTATCAAGATTTACATGGGAGCTTTTGTATCCCTTCCCTTTCTAAATCTGGTCACGTAGTTGGTAACTCTAGTCCCATTTTCCTTCAAATTCTAAAGTGACTTCAGCTTGAACTTCCTTACATGTAATACCAAAGAAATTGTTCAATAGTTCGTGAACTACTGCCAGGCAACACTTCTAGAGGTTAGCACGTGGTTAAGTTTTCTAAATATCTGAACACATTAAATGCAGAAAGTCCCATTTGAAAAGTTACCCTGACTTATTATGCTGTTATTTATGCTGGGTTTTGGTGTTGGTTTGGTTGGCGTTTTTCCTGAGCCTGTTAATTAAAAGTGCAATTTTAACTTTTTTTTTTTTTTGCTGGTGGCTTTGTTCTCCTGAGCAGTCATTAAGATGTAATAGTTAATTATCTTAACATAGATCCTCAGAGGACACTTTCTGGCTATCCCCTATTTCCTTTCTATGGTTTGTATCCCACCTGTTTTGATTTAGTAACACCAATTTGCAGTTTAAAGATCTATCAGATTAGAAGTTGAAATTTTGAACATATTTGCCTGTTAACACTCCTTTTCCTTTTATGATCCCTGACATCCACAGTGGATTTTTTTTCTTGTCCATGTAACTTTAAGGTTTGTTTAGCTTTGATTTATCCTCTGGTTTTAGTTTTCTTCCATCGTCAGTCATTTTCAACATTTTTACTGTTGACTCAGTTCTCTTCCCTGACTCTTTTTCTGTAACGTTTGCAGCCACCTCCATAAGGAGGCTTAGTAACCTCAAAAATGTTTGTTGCTTGGACCTCATTCAATATTGGCAGTGTTATAAACCTGTTGTTTTTCCCCTATGTGCATTAATGTACAATGTAATGTACAATAACATTGAATTTCGCTTGTCATCTTACTATTCAGGCACAATAAGAGAAGATCTTTCTGCAGCCCTTCAAATGCAGCATGTTTTGATTATTGTGAGTATGTGCTGATGCTGCCCTCGTTGCCCACACAGAAGCAGCTCTGCAGCGCTTAACATCCTGCTTTGCAGAGGTGACTGAGCTTTTTGGGCTGGAAGTCAGCTTGAAGAAGACAGTAGTTCTCTACCAACCCACACCACAAGATGACTACCATCATCCCCACATCACCATTGGCGAGTCAGAGCTTCAGTCAGTCCAGCAGTTCACCTATCTGGGTAGCATCATCTCCTCAGATGCCATGATCGACAGAGAGGTAGACAACAGAATAGCAAAGGCAAACAGAGCTTTCAGAAAACTCCATGAGAGAGTCTGGTGCAATAAACACCTGAAGAAAAGCACAAAGATCAGTGTCTACAGAGCATTGTACTGTCTACTTTGCTGTACGGGTCTGAATCACGGGTCATCTACAGCCACCACCTGCAACTCCTTGAACGCTTCCATCAGCGCTGTCTCCGTACAGTCCTAAACATCCACTGGACTATTTGACTAACGTCGCTGTCCTCGAACAGGCAGAGGTCACCAGCATTGAGGCCACGTTGCTGAAAACTCAGCTGCGCTGGGCAGGGCACGTCTCCAGGATGGCGGATCACCGCCTCCCTGTGTTCTACGGTGAACTCGCCACCGGCTGCCACAAGAGAAGAGCTCCAAAGAGGAGATATAAGGACTCCCTGAAACAATACCTCAGCCTAGGCCATATTGACCACCATCAGTGGTCCACCCTGGCCTCCAATTGGGAGATTTGGAGACTCACCATACATAACGCTGCTGCCTCCTTTGAGAGCACATGTAGAATCAGTCTCAAGGAGAAAAGACAGCTCAGAAAGAACTGTGCCTCAACTATACCACCCCATGAGACCTTCCGGTGTGCTCTTTGCAACTGGACTTGCCTATCCCACATTGGCCTTTTCAGCCATCACTGCGCTTGTAGTAAGCGTGGGGAAAGCCCTTCCCAAATCTTTGTCCGCGAAGCCAAGCCATGATGATGATGTGCTGATAGTGGGAGCATCAACAAACTTCTCAGTATTTACTCCTTTTTTCTTGAAAATTTGTGAATATATTGCATTAATACTGGTCCTGGCACAGATCTCCGTTTTACGTCTATGCTATCAGGCAGGATAGATCAGTAAGAGTGGATCTGTAATGCAAAATGGCTTGTACTGAAGATGATATACATTACAGGTGGTTTGGTATTCGGAACTAGCTCTAGTCTAGCCTGGATGTCCTTGTGGCTGGAATATATTGGATCTGCTCCTGAAATATATTCTCCACTCTGCTTTTGTCCAAAATAAGCAGTTATATGTGCCCCAAGACTTCTCCCTGACACAAACCAAAGTACTCTGCAGACAAATCTGAGATTTGTCTAAAAAATGCAATCTTCCTCTGCACAAAAACCACTCTCTTTTGGACGCTCCCCCATGAGAAGTAACAGTTTAATGCTAACAATTTCCCTGCCTTTTTAACCAGTTTGCAGTATATAAAACAACTTCCTTTTTTATTCCATGAACAAGTCAGCTTTTTCTATGATCCTTTGGTGAAGGACACTATCAAAATCTTGTTGGAAATTCTGATGCATTACATCAGTGAGATTCTCTTGCCACAGAGCACACTGAATCTTTCAGATAACTCGAGAGGATTTGTGAGGTCTGATTGCCATCTTCATATTCTTCCTTGTTTTATGATATTTAGCCATAAATTGTTAAATTACTGCATTTTACTCTTGCTTCTTATGATCCAATATTCATCTTGAGCCATTTAAATGGAAACTGTTGTCCTATTTGATTACTTTCACTCCTTTAGTAACAAAGCCAAAACAGCAAATGGGTTAAACATGCTAATTAATAGCTCTTTTGATATCATACTTATGTTGCTCTAGAATTCTAGAGTGAATCCATGTTACCTGTCTCTCAGAAGGTAAGAAATTGTTCTTACCATAACACTTCTTCCCATACCATAGCTTCAAACAAGTAGGACAGGCATAGGTATGTGCTGCTATTAATCTCACGGTGGCCTCTGCAGTTCAGATGAGTGAACCCATTACTATGGATGGTACCCTCTTTTTAGCACAATTCCTGAACGGAGTGGAATGGAAACCACAATATTGTTTGGGTTTGAGTGGGGGTTTCAGTGGTTTTCTTTCTTGCTTTTAATTACAACCTAAAATCCATTTCTTCCCATAATAGGTATGAAATAAGAATGTCTTGATTACCTTTTTTGGAGATAGATGTTTTGTAGAACCTAGTTAGAGTGTCTCCAGTGTACCCTGAGGAAGAATGGATTCTAAATAATGTGTATATTGCAATCCTCTACGTTTAAATATGATGATATAAAGACTGCTTTATACTCTGGAGGGTTAACAGACAAGAACATGCAAGATGCATGAGACTTCCTTGATTTTCTTATATTTTTAAAAACTACAGTACAATGAAAATTTCATTTGGACAAGCTGTGTCCCATTTGGTTGCACTTCTATGTATTTCATGGACTAAACCCTACCTTGTTATGAAATATTTATCTGATGACAGTGCAGCTTATGAAGAATCAAAGTTGTATTTTTCAACCTTATTCACACGACACAGAGTTAACTTTGCCTCTATTGCCGTTTGTTTCTCCATTATTCACTAAATGAAGAAAAATTGGTTGAAAAATTGGAAGAGCCTGTTTAATACACCTTGGGTCCAAGCCATTAACCTTCCTGTACTACAGTGCTGAGGTATATATTTACATGAGATTTCAGTACATTGCAATCATCTGTATTTGTCCATACGAATAAACGTGAGCATTATTTTTTTCACCTCATTGACATGAATGAACCACACTTAAAATATGACAATTTCTGTTTCTGTGTGGAATACAGAATACTATGCACTTAAGTTATCTTTCATCTTCTTCCCTCTGAGCATACAGATTTATTTCTTTCAGCTTAATTTACAGCAGTTATTTTTGGTTAGCATCTATCTTACTGCTTTTATGAAACATCAATGAATTTATATCATCAATGACAGAGTTCCTATTAGCACCAACCTAAAGACAAAGCTGAGTTACCCATCATCCTTCCAATTGTAGAGTTCCTGTACTCATTTCTCCTTTCTGAAGAGTTCAGGTATGTATAGATTCTATGTGACAAGCAAAGATTGTACATATTCAGAGTACTGAACAAAATGTTAACTTTAACTTCACAAAGTTAATGTTTACAGCTGTCAGAAAATTTAATGGTTTCATAATAGATTTTTTTAAAAGCTGGAAAACTACTTCCTTTTTTCTATATCCTTCTAAGGTTAAGTAAGGTTAAGTAAGGTTAATTATTCAATGCTTTATGTAAAATCACTAGTGAAATCGAGAGTCATGGAAAATACTCGTATTTTGTGCAAGGATGGAATACGGCAATATAGTAACTGTTTAAGATGGAATGTCTTGCAAACCACACATTATTTTTTTGCAATTGATTTTGTCTCCTTAAATCTGTAGTGAAGGAATCCAACCTTGGGCCACCTAGAGCAAGAAAAATTCAAAGATAAAATTGGTTTGCTAGTAGTCTATAACTTGAGCACAAACCTGTATTCTGTCTACAGGACAGCTGAATGTGGAATACCTATTGTCAAAGCTAATCTGGACCTGTTAAAATCAAATTATACCTGATGAGATCCTATCTGGCACAAAGCTGAACACAGGAAGAATGTGTAGATGCAATCAGAGACATTTGCTGTAACTGCTGGAAGCTAATTTAATCTCAGCATAAAATTCGTTTTAGGAAAAGATGAATAAAGGAGGTAAAAAGCTGTTTTTTAATGACTACTATTGACCTCACCAGGGGTGGGATTTTATATCATTCATCATACTGAAAAATTCAGAAGCTATTACATGTGGAAAAAAAATCCTCAGAAGATGACGGTATCAAACAGTCTAAAAGTTATTTTTTCAGATCATGTTGTAAAATCAAGTCCAGATGATATGCGCATATTATGAATTCTGAGTTAGCAATTACATTGTTCCTTAAAAGCCCAGTGTTTGTTACTACAAACTCCGAGCAAACCTTAAATCCAAAAAAGGTGATAACAATTTCTTTTTCCACCATGAGTAGACATTTTCAGATGGTGCCTATTAGAGAAATTCTGCCAGAGATTTTCCTTATTTGAATTTTTAATTACCACAGAGAAATATTTAAAACAGGAAAAACACCCTCACAGTCATTACCCTGGTTCACTTTTTTAACAAATGTGAAATCAGTTTTTAAAGAGTTTCTGACTTGGGCATTGTGTCTGCACAAAGTCTTTTTTCAAGTTAAAATACCGCACTTGTACTTTTCACAAAGTTGTCAAGGGCAACTTTGACAATTTACAAGAGCAGAGAATGACATTAAAGATGAATGTGTAATGTCACTGCTATTTGTCAATTAACGTGCCAAATGCTAGTGTCTGAACTATTCCTCTATGTGAATGGACTTCACCATTCCAAGGTTAACAGTTTAGCTACTTACAAAAGTACCCAATTTTCATGCAGCAATTTTCAAAGGAAAAAGGAAAATCTACATTAGAAGTTTCCTAACAACACGGGACTCAGATATGACAGTTTTACTGTTTTCCTTCTATCTGTCAATATAACTGAGCAAATAAAAATGTATTACTGCTTCAAAGCTGTTAGATTTATCATGCTTCCACTTTTCTCACCCTGCAGCTTCCACACATACTAGATTTCCAAGTTCTAGTGCCTACAACAACTGCTATATCTTGTTATTTTTTTAAAGGTTCCTAGTAGCAACAGCAATTGGGGTGCCTGAGAGTGAGATGTTACTGTTTGATAAATATCCTGAGAGCTTGCAATGACTGTCCTCAGAGTGAGCTCTTTTCTGATAATCATATTTTTTTATTATTTGAAGGTGAAGAGCAATAAAGAAATATCTGCCATATTTTTGCAATGTATGGCTGCTAAAGCCTTGATGATAGACACATTCCTAACACATTAAACTATTACTCCTAATCTGCTTGTACAGGTGTTGTTTGAGCAGTGAACACACTGTACTGCAATTCTTAAAAAATGCTCACCTTACTTCTCTGTAGTAATGATTCTGTTTCAACTAACATACAGATCTTCAAATCTTGGGAACTCCAGCCAACGCTAGTATTAATGGCACGATGTGCACTGCAGACTGAAAGTAAACTGCCATCAGTTTATATCATCCATCTAATCGCTTATTGGGCATTCCAGAAGTACAAAATTGTATTTAATGTGTTTCTAAAATACAGGGAATCTTGATGTTTTAATCTTTCCCTGAAAGGTTGAATACCACACTAGACCTCCGTATTGCGACAGTTGGTTGCAATTGTCTTATGCATGATCTCCCCATGGAGCGGCCAGCATGCTTCTAGCTACATCCCACAGTACTTAACACTAATATATGAAGTACTGAAACATTTTCTGTTGAGAGAGATCATGGAAGACAGGGGGAAAAAAAAAATCCACAGTATCAAACTTGTAACTTTCTGTTTTGAGTGTTATAAGGGTAGCAGGTATGTTATCACAAGAGACAGAAAGGTATCAGATACTGATTAAATAATTTTTGGGGTGCCATCTGCAATTTTCTATTCACTGCTGGTACTTCATGATTTTGCACTTACTTATAACATGGAGATACACTAAGAAAGTGAGATTGCTGGGAATATTACAAAATTTGGAAGAACTGAGTATATATTCTTTGGCTCTGACAGAATCATAGAACTACCTGGTTGGGAGACACCTTTAAGATCAAGTCCAACCTTTCACCATGCACTGCCAGGGTCCCTAAACCATGTTCCTCAGCACCACATCCACATGGCTTTTAATCACCTCCAGGGATGGGGATTCCACCATCCCTCTGGGCAGCCTGTTCCAATGCTTCACAACCCTCTCTGTAAAGAAGTTCTTCCTGATATTTAACCTAGATCTCCCCTGGTGCACCTGAAGGCCTGATAAAGGTAAGAGACATCTAGGAAGAAAGTGAATACTATTTAAAGGATATTTCCACGTAGATCTTGGAGGAATTTAAATTTAGAGTCATATGCAGGAATGGGAATCAGGAAAGATATTTGGGCAACTAAATTAGAAGACAATTTAGAGAATCTACCAGTAAATACTCTGACAGAACTACTCTGAACTGAAGAACAGTCTTAGGAAATTTGATAAAAGTCAATTATTTTTGAAGTTGAGACAAAAAACAGGCAAACCCACTAGAAGGATATAGGACTGATCCTGCCAGAAAGGCCTCCTTTATGTCAGTTTGTATGAATAACTTTCATAAGTTTCAGTAAGTTCAGATGGAGAAATATTTAACAGAAAACAAAAGGCTGAAAAGAGAAAAAGTACATGCTGAGCAGGGCCTCAGTACAAACTCATGGACAAGATCTGGCAACCAGGAGTCCTGCAGGATCCGCAAAGATGATAAAGTCAGGACACCACAGGTTTGCTGATCTCTACAAAGCCACTAGAACACACCTGGCATCAACAAGAGGTTGTGTAACTCGGGCCACATCCAAGAGTGCGATAGCTGCTTTGTGCAGAGGAAAACTACAGGGTTACACGAACACCAGATGACACAAACACTCCTCTGAAGGACTGCCCAAACTCCTACCTAAAAGCCAGGTGACATTACTATGTCCCCCTTCTCCAGAGGAAACAGCTGGGGCTTGATCCCTAACTGCAGCTCCAACTGGGTATCTACAATGAGAGGTGCGAGTGAATGTATTGTGTGAATACTTACTTTTTATTAATGATACTGGTTTGATTGCATTAATAATGGCAATTTAATTAATAAGATGCTTCACAGAAAGGCTTCAGAGGTTTTGATCTCCCCTGACTCAATCTCCCATTATAGTAAAAACAATTTATAATGGTCCCAATACAAAAAAAAGACATTTATACAGAGTATTTGCAGCAAAAGCACAGTTCAGTAAAAAGTGGAAAAGGCAGATTTCACAGTGATACTTCGATTAGCAGAAATTCGCCATAAACATATCTAACCTTTCAAATACACTGCCTTCAACTCCATGCATCTCGTGTCACGAAGCTGAAGACCCTTAGCACACCTTTGGTACTCAACATATCAGGGAGGCAATGTTGGCCAGCAGACAGAGTACACAGCTGGCTTGGCTCCTAGCTCTAACCCCAGGCATTAAAGGGTTTATAAGAAGTAAACGTCTCAGACACTCTATGTTTCATTTTTACAGAAAGGGAATGAAACAAACAATTTGGATCTCCTTAGCAAAAAAGCTTTGATGAAAATGTTTATAAGCATTTAATGTCATCGCTTCTTTTCCAAGCTACAAAGAAAATCGGAACGAACATCTCATTTCCTTGCTTGAGATTCTGCATCCAGAAAGATAAAAGAAATTACTCTCTCCTGAACTAGCTCATAGGGAAAGGATCATTTCCTTTATTAGCAGGAGACTCACAATGTCAATGAATAGTTACATAAGCCTCATACTCTGGATTCTGCTAGAGTAACACTGTGATTGTGCTTTCTCCAATTAAACCTTGTTAGATGTCAAGTCAGATATTTTGGTACTATAATACTTAGCTGTATTATTTAGCTTTTCTATGCATTTTCAATAAGGCATATTAGAACTTTTTGAGGAAGACAAAATAATAAAAACCACTCAGCATAAATATATGATAAGTTAAAGGTGGTGAAGGGAAGGGCTGTTTGTTGGCAGCATATTTAAATAAGCTGTATTACAGATTTATTTTTTCTGTACCTGATTTACTTTTTATGTATCTTCAAGGAGATTTTATTGACATGTCTCTTCCACTTTGCATTTTACCAGAAAAGATATGCGTGATGTGACAGAAATTTTTTCCTGTGTTATTTCCTTCCCTTTCTAGTATATCTATACCACCTCTGTATAATTTCTGAGAGATCTTTCTTTTTTTTTTTCTCCTGGGTCTCTATTGACATTTTCTTTCTTTAGATGAGTTCACTGTAATTATCAGAGAATTATCGTTCTCTAATCTAAATTATTATTCTTATTACTGCCTGGTCATAACACCCATAAGTCTTAAAATCCTGGAAATTGATCCCTGTCTACAGAAGTCACTGAGAAGTCACTCAGCATGTTGGGTGCTTCAGTTCCTTCAAGGCTAAGCAGCAGCTGAGCCTAAGTCTGAAGATCCTAAGTACAAAAAGGGTCATTTTGGTATCCAACTGCTTCCAGTTCCAGAATCTTTTGTACAGGCCTTGCATTAGTAGACTTTCCCCAGTCCTGTCGCAGAGGCACCACAGACAGCAGCAGCTACCCAAAATCTGTGGATCTACTGCAATGGAATTTGCCTGGCACTCCAACTGACCAAGATTAACTACAGGATTGGATGTCAGTTGGGAATATGTTACCGCACAGCAGATCCCTCTACACCAAAGCACACTCCTTAAGGAAGATGAACCACAACATGTACACCCTCACTTGCACCAGGGAGAGCCTCTCATTCAAGGGTACCAAAAGGGTCACTCACCAACTGAGGGCCCACTCTGTCCTGGGAGATACACTCAGATAGCATCCTGATCTGAAGGGAGTCCTGAGAAGTAACCCCAGATAGCGTCCTGTTCTGAGGGGAGAGTCCCAGACTGGATCACCTGCTGCTCCCAGGAGGACCAACTCAAACCAGGTTCTCCTGCAGGGCTCCTCTTATACCCTGGTTGGGTGTGGGCTGGGGTCGTTTCAATTGCTAAGCACAGAGAGACCAGCTAAGGGAGCCCAGACTGGGAGGCACCAGGTAGCCCTGGGGCATCGACCTGATCTCTGTCAGGTGCTGGTGCAGGTCCCGGCCTTGTGTGTAAGCCCTCAGGGTGTGCGCACTGCCACAAGTTCACACAGAAATCCCTGTGGCAAAGCAAAAACTTAAATTAATCTCTCGGATTCTCTAAAATAGCTAAATTTCAGAGTTAATCTGGAGCTGAATGCTATCCTATCCTATCCTTAGCGGCCAAGTATTTTTGAAGGCTTCAAAGTAACTTGCTTAAGTGAATACAGGAACACAAGGAAAAGGGATTAGAATTGAGCACTGTTACGTGAGCCCCTGCTTTTCACACTCCTCTCTCAACAGTAATAAACATTTCCCAGCACCTCAAGAGAAATTTTAGAGATAAAAACACACATTGCAACACACCGAAGGTGGGACGAGGATCCAGTTCTCCAGTCCAAGACTAGTTTCTTAGTACGAATAGCCATTCCTCCCTGGAAGAAATAAGAACTTGTATTCTAGCTCAGTATACAACTAATAAAAGAATCTGAAAGATACAGACACAAAACACTTTGTTTGAAATAGCTTATGAGGTCTAACACCGACAAACTGTGTGGAAAAAAATCAGGTTTGGCCTGCAGCGCATAATATTTTTGTGCCTGTGCTAGAATTAAGGCATCCAAGTTACTCCTTGGGTTTGCAGAAAGCTTAGAGACAGAATGACTTTCTCAAATAGGCTGGTCAGGCTGGCAGTACAGTTGCAAACATAACAAAAGACTGCTGACTCCATTCCCCATATTCTACTTATCCTCAGATAACAGCTGGTCACTGTCCTGCCATCTTTAAATATTTTATTGCCACTCCTTAGATCACTTGTAGATGGTTATTTCTATAACATGTTTGTGACAATCCTCATTTATTATGCTGGACTTCAAAATTTTTCCACCTCAAATTCCTTCCTTCTGTCTCAAGGAAGCTCATGAAAAATGGTTGGAAAAATATGTCACAGACTTCACAGCTTATAGAAACCTGCTCTAAGAAATGACGAAGGACTGCGGTGCAGCTGAAGTGAAGGTAAAAGCCTTATGAAAAATTGCCTGCAAAAACTAAGAATACTGTTTCACCCTCTGTAAAGTACACAAATCAATAATAATGGAATGCACAGCATTACATTAAAAAAAGAAAAAGAGTAGCTGAGAGCAATTAAATTATGTCTAAGAAAGGCCTTTCATTGCTGTTAATCTTGCCGTAATGCAAATCTTGGTAAGGTTCCATGTGTTTTTAAATCAGTCATTAGAAGCTGGTGTAGTTAATCTACATCTCATGTCAATATACTTCATGTCATTATCCTCTATACTGTCACCCAATACAAGTATCACAGATTTCTGTAAGTTCTACAGAAGTTTCTATTCTCCCCCCCCCATTAAAAGACTCTCTCTCGCTCCCTTAAAGGAAAAGAACAAATTTTGAGATTCTGAATGCTCAGATACACTGATCGGGAGAGTTCTGTTATTTGGAAGACACATAACAAGTTACTCTCTGAAATTAGATCTTTGCTGTAACGTCTAGTAAAAACAGCTAGAGAGTAAGATGTCAGGAACACTGACTGGTCTTTGCCTGAAAAGCAGAAAAAAACAAGTTCCCTCATTTTACGATGGTCTTTCTTCACCTACAGCAGCCATAATGGTTCTTTATCTGTGGTACTATATGGTTGTTGCTTTTAACTGTCAAGTTATTCCTTTTCACTGTGGAGGCTAATTTTGTCTTGGTTGTGTTTTCTCTCATATTTACCTTACTTACAGATTTTTTTTCCACAAGTCCATTCTTCTACGCTACTTTTTAACTCCATGACGGGTTTTCCACTCAGAAAATTTTCTAGTTTTCAATTTAAAGTCATGGTAAATGGTCTAATAAACAGTGCCTCTACTTAAAATGAGTAAAACTAGTTGGAGTAATGATACTAAAATCATTAACCTGTTAGACTTACTGGTTCTGGCAAAAATTAATCTGGAATCACAAGTGGGAAAAAACACATTGGCTAATAACCATTGAACATGTAGTGGGTTCGGGGTTTTTGGTGTGAGGGCTTTTTTAATGTAGCATTTGGCATTTGCTATCACTTGCTCAGGCTAATTTCCATAGTGTTTTGAACATTACTTGTGATTGATTGCTTTCAAATTATGTTGCTCACTCTTGTTGCCTTCTTTATCCTGTAACTGGCAATAACTTGCAGCCTTAAACATACTCCATAAATGCTTTTTTTTTCACTGAGATAGAGAAGTAGGATGCAAGGAGCAACGTAAATGGTACAGGAAAGCCAATCCTCATGTGTATAATGGTGATCAGTACACTGTCTGTGTTTTGCGCTTGCTCTCTTTTCCTTTTAGTTTGAGATTCTGGAGATTACTTTTAATGCCTCTATCTTCACACATACAACCTTGAAAGAACTAGCGAAGGAAATCAAGATCCACTGTTGGATTAATTTTGAAACTCCTATTTCCCTTAGGGACACTTGTTGGTCTATTATAGTGAACAAGCTCTGCTCTGAAATTCAGGTATAGATGGAATTTTTTCAGCTCTGCAAGATCTGTTGACTTTGGAGCAGAAGGATAATATTTTAGGGTTGGATTGGTTTGTATTTTTAAAAATTACTGAGACAGGCGAAGGATGTATCTTTCCTTTATTGTTGGTAAGTCATCCTTGAAAAAGAAAATTTAGCAGAAGTGTCTGCAGCTGCATGATATTTAAATATAGTCACAGAATACAAACCAGATAGATCTTTAAAATAATATAAATTAAATTACTATCTAAAGAATTCTGTGTGAAATATCAAATTAGGAGTTAAAAGAAGAAAAAAAAAGGTATTTATAGATTATTTTTCCTTTTACGCAGATGCTTCTCCTACAAATTGTATTTTATTATCTCAGAAAACTTTTATCATCACAAGATGCAAGGATTAGCTTTCTTGATTTCTTTGAAGAGTTTTAAAAATTACTAAGATGGCTAATATGACAGTACTGACATGCTAGCTATTGTCATAAACTTATATCATACAAAGAAAAAAGTGATGCAAATACACATTTAGCTTCTAAAACACTACCCTTTTCTTCCTAGTCTGGTCACCACAGTGAACCCTCTGAGGTAAGCTAACCACTGGTAGGAGGTGCTATAATTCTGTGGTAGCAGCCCTAGGGACACAGGACTGGGACCTCCTATGAAAGCCATGCTTTCTTTACCCAGAGTGCGGTTACCAAAAACTAGTCACTCTGCTGGTAGTGTAATCCATTTATATCTAGATCAATATTAGATCAGGTTTGTCCACCAGTATTTGGATAGTAATCTCTGATACTTGTCCATCTGGCAGAACGTTACCACAGACCCTATAACTAGGGTTATATCTATAAAAAAATAAGCACGATGGTTAGCCCCCCTCCACACACACATACAGGTGACCATCTTTCTGCTTCTGCTTCTTAAGGTAACTATTACTTATCTAAATGGATGCAACACTCAAAACAAATTAAAAGCTGAAGGTGTTTAATTTTGGAGATTAGGAACTGGAAGAAATACTGCAACATAGAATTTCCCAATTATTTTTCTTTTACTTGCTGTATTACTCAGTTCTAGGATTACTTTTGGGTCTGCGTAAAGTTCACAGTAATCCTATATGTGAGCAGTACAGAATCTACTTATTTTCCTTTGTCGTCACCAGAACAAATACAGCATGGCAAGAAGTAGCAAAGAAATTTCAAGTCCCCAAACATGGTTTTTTCTCTTGTTTGTTTATTTTTAATGTTTGTGTAATATAAACCAGGAAAAATTAAATTAACTTCATTTCAAATGCAACTTCCCAGAGCATGCAATTTTCTGTGCATCTTAGATTTTAAATATAACTTTTAAAGATGAATTTGGGTGATTAGACATGAGCTTAGTGATGTAATGGGTTCCTGGGATGCATCTTTTTTGGGAACAATTGGAGGTTTTCCCATCTCTGTCATCAGGTCAGAAGACAGAAATATTATCTCTATGAATATATACAATAGCCTACTACTAGGACGGAAAAAAGCATTACAGATAAAAGCTATCTTTTCATAGAATCACAGAATCATCTGGCTGGAAAAGACCTTTAAGATCATCAAGTCCAACCGTTCACCCTGCACTGCCACGGTCCCTAAACCCTGTCCCTCAGCACCACCTCTACATGTCTTTTAAAGAAAGACCTCCAGGGATGGGGATTCCACCACCTCCCTGGCCAGCCTGTTCCAACACTTAATGACCGTCTCTGTAAAGAAATTCTTCCTGATATCTAACCTAGATTTCCCCGGCACAGCTTAAGTCCATTTCCTCTCATGCTGTCACTTGTCACATCGGAGAAGAGACCAACCCTCACCTCTCTACAACCCCCTTTCAGGTAGTTGTAGAGAGAAATAAGGTCTCCCCTGAGCCTCGTCTCCTCTAGACTAAACAACCCCAGTTCCCTCAGCTGCTGCTCATAAGACTTGCCCTCCAGGCCCTTCACCAGCTTTGTTGCCCTTCTCCGAACACGCTCCAGCACCTCAACGTCTTTCTTGAAGTGAGAGGCCCAAGATGTGGCCTCACCAGTGCCAAGCACAGAGGGACAATCACTTCCCTGCTCCTGCTGGCCACACTATTGCTGATACAAGCCAGGATGCTGTTGGCCTTCTTGGGCACCTGGACACACTGCTGGCTCATACTCAGCCGGCTATTGACCAACACCACCAGGTCCTTTTCCACTGTGCAGCTTTCCAGCCACTCTTCCCCAATACTGTAGTGTTGCATGGGGTTGTTGTGTCCCAAGTGCAGGACCCGGTGCTTGGCCTTGTTGAACATCATGCCATTGGCCTCAGCCCATTGATCCAGCCTGTCCAGATCCCTCTGTAGAGCCTCCTGATCTTCAAGCAGATGGACACACCTGCCAAACTTGGTCATCTGCAAACTTTCTGAGAGTGCACTTGATCCCCTCATCCAGATCATTGATAAATACGTTAAAGAGAAAAGGTCCCACTACTGAGCTCTGGGGGACACCACTGGTGACTGGCCACCAACTGGATTTGACTCCATTCACCACCACTCTCTGGGCCTGGCCATCCAGCCAGTTTTTTATCCAGCAGAGAGTACACTCAGCCAAGCCTAGGCAGCCAGTTTCTGCAGGAGGATATTGAAAGAATATCACTGAAAGAGTTCAGGTTTCACTTGAGTGTTGTTTCTGGACTTCATTTTATATTATAGTATTACAGAAAGACTGAATAATTCAAGCTGGAAGGTATCACAGGAAGTGTCCTTCCTGACCTCCCGCTCAAAGCAAGATCAGCTGTCGGGTCACCAGGACGCTCAGCACTTTATCAGCATGTTCTGATAACTCATAACTTCCTCCTTCCTCCACAATGGCTGTGAGGCCTGAAGGGAAGCAGTAGAGAATACAGGTTTGAAATAAAAGCCCTTAATTCTTTCAGTCCGTAACATACATTTCAATTAAAACTATTTAAAATTAAAATTATTATTTCACTGAGATAGAGGGTCACTTTTATAGTTCCTAATCTTGAATGACCTAAGCACAGTAACCTTGATTTACAATGCAGTAAGCTGATATTTAAGCAGGCAGTGTTCATTCATTAAACACTCATTTTAAATTCCTCTGTAATAAGCAATTATCTTGTTAAAGACTTATACAATGTCATATATTTAGGCCACTGACATACAAAATTCCCTTGTAGCCCAGAAAAAAATTTGGATGACACTCAGCATAAAAGATTGGCCTCCACAGCACTGTAAAGCTTAACCCTATGAGCTATACTAAGGAACACGTAATGCTCCTTTGTACAGGACTTCTATTAACTTCTTGTAACTGAGTAGTGAGTGGGACTGAACTGCAAGTACTGAAGGAGAACCTCAAGAAAACCATTTTTTTCTGTTCCTGTGTCTTTGAGTGCTTTAACCCATCTTGTGGGGCAGAGTTCTGTCTCGCAATTTGAATAAAAGATATATTGCACAGGAACATCTAACAACCTACATTTTTATGCACGTGCGTGAGCACGACCATGTCCTCCCCACACATTACCAGCATACAGATCATATTTGTATTGGTACAAAATGGAATGACAATAGCAAATGGATTGCAATAGCAACCCTAAATCTTAGGAACTGTAACATTAGATGAGCTCCACTGAGGTCAGAGCATGAGCAAATTTCAAGCTGCTCCTTAAAGCAACCTGACCTCAAGTCACCCAAGAGTGATGATTAGGTTTACCGCACATCGTACAGAAATTAACGGCCTTCCAGGCATATGTCTTGAACTTGCTTTACTATAAGAGACAAAGAGATGCAGATTTCGGGGAGGAAGTGAGGCACCAGCTTCTTTAATTTCTGCTATTTCTATTTTACTGTGGCCCAATGCATAAAAGTGGCTTTCAACCCGGGTGTGGAATTCATACCAGTACACAGACTCACATCACTAGGGAGTGATGCAATTACCACTCACGCTGCATGGGAATCTCCAAAGGAGAGACATGCAATCGGGAAATCTGTGAAAGACACTTTAAGGTCGATTGTTCTGGTTAGATGAGGGCTTTTATAAATGCAAAATTAAAAATAGTTTGTCAGCCTTTAAAACAGAAGTACATGCCCTACATGAACTGTCACAAGAACTCAGGGTCTAGTGTCCAAGGAGTTGCCAAGAAAAGGAAGATTTCTTCGTCAGAACTGAATCACCAGACTGTAATCCAATTTTCTTTACAATGAAAACAAATATGGTATCTTGTAGCCTCTGTGATTTTGTAGATCAAAGCACAGATTATTTCCATATTTTTTTACTGACTTTGTAGTTATGGTAGAAAGGCACTATGTGTGACTCCAAAAGCTTTCTCATCTCAAATGCTCTCCAGCCCACCTCAGGGGAAACTGGTTTACAGTAAAGAAATGATACTTCTTCCTGCGAGTAAAAATGAAATAATTAGACCGGCAATTCCTAGAAATTACATTCATGAAAAAAAGAAAGAGAGGAAGGGAGATAAAAAGAAAAAAGACTCCAGGATGAAATAGAAAGCATAGCTTTAGATATACCAGCCAGTACAGAAGTGACAGCTTCTCCTTGTTCCTGTATTTCCCAACACAAATAGGTAAACTTTTTCTCTTTTCCTACTTCCCACTGGGCATTACTGCAAGTTATAGAAAAGACTCCTCAGTAAATCCTCTATACAAAACAGGCTGAAGAAATTCCTCTCTAGCTAAGTGTAAGAGGTGATATTTTCAAGTATCTGGATGACACACTCACACGAAAGAGCTCTACAGAACAATCTAAGAGAAGAAATAAAGTCATCAGAGTTTATACACTCCTTTTTTGTCCCTTTGCACCGTAATAAGCGTGCAATCATTCTAGCTCAGCTGACTTGGTTTTATTTTAGCTAGACTTGATCTGATAAAGAAACCTAGTGACTTTCATAGAGAAGGCAAGGCCCAGTGACCTAGCTGTGAGAAAGCAAAGAGCAGAAGCATGGCAGGACTATAGCATTTCTGAAAGCACAAAGAAGTAGCAGTGTGTGCCTGGGGACGTTTGTGTAGCAGTTCAGTGTGTATGAGGCACCCATGACCTTGGGCTCCAATTTGAGACAGTTATTAGATGGAGCAATACCTCCTCCCAGGAGCTCTTCTACAGCCATCCTCCCTCCTGACACAGCTGGGCTGCCATAGCAATTGTCTAATCTCTCCTATTGTACAGGCTCAGACACCTTACATTGCAGATACTCCTGTTATATCCCTACCCTTTCCTCATCCTGCTCGCACATATGCCACCTCCTCCACACGTCCTGACACTCCACTCTGTTATCAGCATTTTTCACACAGAACTCAAGTCCTGAAGAGGCAAAACATAAACCTCACACAGAACCTCTTCTGAAGTTTCGGGTTATTTTCCCATATTCTGAAATAAACCATATAAAAATGACAAGTCTGTGCTTTTGCTAAACATATACAGATATACAACGTATAGCTTGCCTTCAGCCTTTCCATAGTGCCTGTAGTCCTGCCAAGCAGGCTTTAAATAATTCAATTTATATTCATAAATACACATTAATCAGACCTGTAATATGTAATTTCATCTTATCTTGCCCTCAGTACCTTCTTCTATCACACCCAGGCACATTAGCATTTTTGCATTTCTGCCAGAGGGGTTCCTCAAGAAGAGACAGGCAAGGAAACAACTAACAACAGTTTTTCATCTGTTGAGGGCCACACAACTACCCCACCTAGTAAAAATTACAAAGAAATATATAAGGTTCCAGGAAACAGCTGTCAGAGCTTCACAGCTATATACACTATTAAAAGTGATTGTAAAACTGGAAAAATACCTTTTCCTACTACTGTGCTCTTTATAGAGTTACTAAATCTGGAACTAACTTTGAATTAGAATTTGGATTGAGTTTAAGAGACACTTGTGAAAACTTTCATATGTTGGTGTTTCTGTGAGCAAAGTATCTCCTTGCTTTATAGCTCACCACACTCAGGAATGGATACTGGTGTATAATTCCACATTTATATAGACTTTCAACCTCAAAGCTCAGTAATTTATGAGTAAATTTCACTGTCATTCCATTTTTATTGTTCAAAAGGAAAGGATAAAAAAGTTGAATTATTTCTGGTTTTGTATGACACACGCTTTACAATTGAAAGTATAAAAGTAGAAAGTACTCGTATAGGCAAACTTAAAGGAAGCTGCTCTTCAGAATGATTTCTTCTCCGTAAACAAGTTTACAGTGACTTGTGTAGTATTAGGAAATGCAAAATATCCCTGTGCCACTTCCGAAGCATGTGGTAAGCCTTTTGCTGTGATGAGGGAATGACTGGGACAGGCCAACTGCCAGAGGAAAAACCCTAATTATTTAATAGGGTTGCTGTACAGTACTACTACACAAGTAATAAAATTTACTATCCAACAGCAGACAAGTAAGAAACTTACTTGTGTTCCCACTCCTTGCCTTCTGAAAAACAAGTAAAAGGAAAATTCAGATTCCAGTACCACATTGATAAATCAAGTTTATTACTACGACAAATAGACGCCAGTTCTCATCCTGAAACCATGAACTGTCAGCCTAGGTGCACAATGTACACTTAGGAGGAAACTGGGAAGGCTCAGAAATACCAGCAGACTTTCTAGTATTCAGGAAATTTCCATATATCTTAAACCATCAAATAGCAAATTCTCCAGGCTAAAAGGAAATCCTCCATGAACACACAGATAGCAAGATTACTAACATTTATTTAACATGCTGAAAATCTGCTGAGCTTAACAAATTGACCTTTAAATTTATAAATTTCCAATCAGAAAATTCTGCTAGATAATAATGCTACTTGAATAAAGTAACTGAATAAATCCCCCCAACTTCATCAGAATTTTGATTCTGTAAGTTACAATTTACAAACTCACAGTAAAAGAGAAAAAGAATATCTGATGAAACACCCACTGGATTTCCTACACCTTTTTTTTTTTTTTTTTTTTGAAACAGACCTGTGTTTAGCTATGACATTACTCTTTGACAGCATGCATATTGTTTGATAAACCTGGTAAATAAAATACCACGAGAAAAATATATGCCTCAACCATTGGACAGGCACTGAATCTGTCACTCTGTTGTCCTAAGGACAGCATGAAGCCGCTGATTTTGAAACTGTATGTGAGTACCTAATCAAGACACTTTTGATAGGGAAGTGCTCCTGCGTACTAAAAAAGAAAGCTGGCCTAGATATTTTGGGACAACATAAGAAACCTCTCGTAACCTTGTTACAAGGTTATCTGGTAACCTTGCTTGGAGTCACCGTTTCTAACTTGTACCCAACAGCCAATGAAAGATTGAACTGAGGCCCAAAAGAAAGAGCTTTTCCTTCGTTCTACTGGGTACCACCTATTGAATGATTATTGAATTTAAAACTGCACAGGGCTGAGTATCCTCATTTTATGCACCATTCGCTTGCCTCTAGGCACTCAGATTATTTAGCTACCCACGAATAAATGACAAGAGCAGTAAAATAACATTGCTTCATTTTCAAACGAATGCATTTGTCTTTTGTAAAGCCTCCATTCCACTTCCCGCTAGAAAGATCCTTCTCACCGCTAACAGCCTGGAGAGATATTCTTCATAGTATTTGGTATGACCGACAGGTTTGGAGCCTTCTCTTTTTCAGAAGCTAACCGTGCTAGTTTACCAAGCTCTGGTGAAACTCGGCTCCTGACTCTGAAGTGCATAGGCTGATCCATACATTGCCTATATATTTTAGAGAGAATTCCAAAACTTCCATAAATCCTCCTAAGTCCCTACATTTTTAAATAACGATGGTCACTGCTAAATACTTATCCTGAAGACAATTGTTATTAACAAATACATTAGGATTCCATATGATCTTAGAATAGTAAAGAGATTAATTCCACAAATACTCCATTATACAAGAAAACAAGGACAGGCAATAAACAAAATTGCTTATGGAATCCTATACTGTCTCAAAAAGCTGTCTGCACGAATCTGCTGAGCTATTTACAAACTACGTGTAATATTTATCTACTCTATTATATAGATGGTTTAGATGCAGCTTTAATTTTCTTTTTAGAAATCCTTGTTAAAATGAAATTCAAGCAACCTTCAAACTTGAACCTCAATCACTTTATTCCTGTGGAATCTCTCTTCATAAAAATGTTTATTTTTTTATGATCAGTATTCTTTGTTAAAGAATTAACATTGCATATACTTTATTTCCTGCAAAAATTTCAGAGAAAGATTACTCTTTAAAATTTAAGGGAATTGTCACCTATAATCTTCTTGCATATCAAGATCAAGGCATTCTTTGAAATCATGCATTCTGTGCAATTGACAGTAAGTTTTAGATAATGCAGATCTGAAACATGCAACAATAACAAACCCAATGAATAACAGCTTAATGGCAGTTTATTCTGGGATTCAGTAACACTAGTATCTTATTTATATTTCCTCGTTTTTCCAAAATGCTTTGATGTAGAAAGACTCTTTTCTTTTTCTTATTGTCAATGCTGTACACGTAAAAGAAGTGAACTATTTGAAATACAGGCTATCTGGATGATCAAAATATTAAGTCAGCAATCCTCTTCTATTAAACCATCTTGAGTTTTGTTTTAAAATTCATGGTTTATCTGAAGAAATTGTCAGCATCCTATTCATCTCAGATTTGAAGGGGCACTAATTTGTTATTCAGATTTATACAAGTGCTTTTAATATAACATTCAGCAAGACCACAAACTAATAAATATTAAATAAATAAATAAATTATTCTGATCTGCAGCACATCTCTGTAAAGCAAATAGATAAGTGGTAAGAGAAGGGACCTCAAATGTAATTTCGTCACAAAAAGTCTCTAAACTTAGAATATTTTACCTTTATCTCAGGCTTCCAGATCTCTTAAAAATTTACAATATCCAGGATGGCTTTTATTCCCAAGACACTGATAGGTGTGTCTTGAGCAGGAACTTTCACAAAGTACTCTGCTTCCTCAGCTGAACACCTGTTAAGATTTCAGGTACAAAATAAACTGTAAGTGGAAAGTTAAGCTAAGTTTTAACTACCTTAATGAAGGAACAAAAAAACAGTGTTTTTGCATATTATAAACGACAAATGTATTTTAGAAATTGTGCATACCAGGAGAGTATATGAGCATTTCTAATTACAAAATCTTGTCAGTTCTGGTGAAAAACAAGGCAGCTGTAAATTTTGACATGAAATCCACTCGCAACCTCAAAGACTCTGTCTGCGTACCTTTTGATACACACAAATGCTAAATACACATAGCATAGGAGTATAAAGCAGTTATAAAGACAGCGAATAGTGGCTAACATACACCAAAAAGATAGCAAAGCTTAAGAATGGACTAGATCAAGCATGAGTATGCCCTTGTAAGTACCACACTTGTCAGACACACAAGCAATCAGGTGAGGAAGAGGCAACTTCCCCCACCCTCTGAAGCAGCTCTACGGCATTGCTTAGTCACCACCTTCCAAATCCTTGTTTTCCCCTTTAATTTTATATGGTTTTAAGTCAGAGGTTTTTTCCCATCTTCAATCCATGATCCACTATGTCTGCCCCTCTCAACAAACTAACCTCAGTCTGCAGTTTAACTGTTCTTTTCTTGCATGGTTCACCTCCACAGCTTATCCTTGGTCTGAGCCAAGGTTATGCAGCTGTGTCACGTGAGACCTTGGCCTGGGATCACAGGGAGCACAATCTTGGGGACAGAGAAGGTTATGCTGCCACATACAATCCTACTAGCATCTGCTCTAATCTACCCCCTCAGACAGCTACCTGCTTGCTTTCCTGTTACTGCTATCCTACTGCTATACTCCTATACTGCTATGTTACTGCTATTTCCTAGAAATGAAATAGATTATACAGACATAGAAACAATATCCACTGAAAGACTAAGCAAGAGGTTGACAAAGGATGCAATTACATGTGGCTAATTACTTGGACTTTTATGCAAAACAATCCGGCTTTCACAAAGTATTTTTGAATTAAAAAAAAAAAAAAGTCAGAAATCCTGAAACATACAAGTCATAGGAAATCTAAGTTTTAATATAAAACTTTAAACCTATCATACGCTTCAAAGCTACATACAGCTCTGTAGGTGCTGCTCTATAAACCACGGTCTTTTCCTTTGGGATTGCACTGAGGATGTCTTTATTGTCCTTTATCTTTTCTGTTAGAAGAAATACAGGAGTACTTAGAAGAAGCAAAAGGTCATGCTATTAGCTTTATTCACACTCTTGCACCACAAACACCAAAATTCTTCTTTAAATGTTACCTCCAACTGTCCCGGTTTGGGCTAGACTTCCTTGT
>NW_010403238.1:0-6686 GCF_000710305.1 Buceros rhinoceros silvestris
GTGTGTTTTGGAAGGATTCCCAGCCAAAACCGTCCTTTTGGTACGGGGAAAACAGCCCCCCTCCTCAAACCGCGACAGGATGGGAGAATGAATAGTAAAGCTGAGTAGGTTAAGATCAGGGAGGGGTTGTTTGGCGTTTTGGAAACAGCCCCCCTCCTCAAACCGCGACAGGATGGGAGAATGAATAGTAAAGCTGAGTAGGTTAAGATCAGGGAGGGTTTGTTTGGTGTTTTGGTTTTTTTTTTTTTTTTTTAGTAGCATCTTGCAGTGTGACCTTAAGTTAAAAAAATGTACTCCCTGTTTGGTCTAGTGCCTGTTGGTGTCAGTAGAGGAGCTACAATTCACTGCACTAAACTTTGAATATGGCTTCAACTCATAATGTCTGTGCGTGTAAAATGGATTTAAAATGCACCACTTTACTAAGGCCTTGATTGCTGTTACCTCTCAGATACCGAGGCATGTACTTGGACATAAAGATGCAGAACTGCAAAGTATTACTGTGGAAAGTAAATTTTTTAATGAAAGCTTAGGGGTGTATGGATCTCAGCAATTTTCATGTCTGAGAATCATAATGTTCTTAAGGAAATTTGGAGTAAATACATATGGAGCGATGTGTCTCTCTTTTCACATAATTTAGTAAAAGACCAGATGTCACAGATGGCTTCCACATGTGCAGATTTATTTGGTGATTATATGTATATATAGTGTGTGTGTATGTAGATATACATGTATGTACACAGTACATATGTATTCTCATGTATTCGCAGCTCTTCATTTGTTTAACTGAAAGATATCATAGTCATCCAATTAAAAATTAAGTAGTAAAATAATAAAATCTAGTCATCTTGTAAGAACTGAACTACCACAGTCCTGCTACTGCTTCAGAGCAAGGTGTCGTTGTCAGCTTCAGGGGTAGCCGCTGTATTTCAAGGTTGGTTGGCCTCTTAGAGGAGGAGCTGAGAATCATTAGCTGAGTGTCTTTCAGAATGAGAGAATCCCATTTCTCAGAAAACTCGAGGTGCATTAAAATGAAATTCCTTATCAGTGCATCTGACTGTCCTGGCAGACTCTGTCATGATCTGTCATTATAGTTCACAGAGATTGATTCAAACCCCTGTGAAAGAAGACTATAATATTTTCCTGTAGGGGGAAAGCATAGATGATAAATCAAAATACATCTTATTAATCCCTATGCAGCAGAGACAGTAAACCATTTTAAGAGCTATTGCCTTCTGGGGTGCTGTTGAAATGTTTAAAACTTGAATGAATATAAAAAAAATTTGTGAGTTATTTTCTTCTGTTGATAAGCAAGGTTTTCTCGTAAAGGACATCATCTGTGTATCCTGGAGAATCTAAGTCCGTGTAAGAGGCAAGTCATTACTATGTGATTTCTGAGTTGTTCTTTACAAGCATCTTCCCCCTCCCAGTATTTACTATATTTACATAAAGTGCTTTTTGGTAACAAAGAAATATTCTGGTGATGTTCCAGTATACTGTATTATTCTGTGTTATTCTTTCCTTTCTTGGCAAAAGGTGCAAGCATTAGAAGATGTTTTTCCAGGAGTGGTGTCTGGCTGCACACATAGCTCTCCAGAAGGTATATTGGCTGGTTGGAGGCTCTTTGGTTGAACTATTTAAGTGCTCTGTATTGATTTTCTGACACAAACTTTTCTGAAACTTTTGACAAGATTCTTCTTGTCAATGATAAAAGTACATAGTATTCTTTCACCTAAGGCAAAAGGTACATTAGAGTTCATCAGAAGATTTGGCCACGTGACTGCTATGACATCATATATCCGTATTGCCTGCAAAAAGTATCTTTCTCATGTTGGAACTTAATAAACTCCAGAGCGTTCCATTTGTTGTTTTCAATTTTTCCTTTTTCAAAGCATGAAAAAAATTCATGGTGTCTCTATGCCATATTGAAATCACATATTAAATATCATGCAAAAAGAGGTGATAATGCCTAGAAACAGTGTTTCAAAGAAATAACCTTTTTGAACTGTTGAAAAAATATAGTGCTACCTGAAAGAGGAAGGAAAATAAAGCTCTCTTCTAACTGGGGTATGGTTCTTCAAGGTAAGTGAAGCTCTTATTGATGTGGAGGTGAATGCTATCTTTAATGTAGACAAGAGAGCCTGGAGAAAAAACTGTCTTAAGCAGTACAGTAGTCTGGATAGCAAATGAAGGAGAAGAAAAATGTCATTCATTTTATTCCTTCATTCTAATATATTATGTTTTGAATGAATTGTGTTTCTCCTTGTCCTCCTCAAAAAAAAAGTTATGAGGAAGTACACCACAGTATAACATCCTGCTTGATATGAAGTGACAGACCTCCCAGAGGTGAAAGCTCAAGATGAATGTGTCAGTGCTGAGCACCAAGAATCTTTGGCAGCCAGGACCAAAGTTCTGGATGAGAATTCAAGAGAACACTAACAACTGTCCCACCCTGATATTATCTAACTCCTGCTCTCAAAATTGGCAAGAAAATACTAGCACTTAACAGTGTTTGTGTTATGAAAGTTTAAAGAGATTTTTTATGTACGCAGCAAGTCCTTCTACAATGCTTCTTAGAGAAAAAAACCCCAAAGCTAGAACTGAAGAAAAATAATCTGGCTTTGTGTGTTGCAGTCACATAAATCTTGTACTGAATATTTAAAGCCATCTGTGCTGGGGAACTGGGTTAGCTTACCTTCGTGAAGAAGGGGCTGAACTGGCACGTGTAAAATCCCCCATGCTTTGGTTTTTTGCCCCTACACTTGAGCGTCTGCTATACTTAGGAATCCAGCAGCTTTCTCGAGGGCAGTTTATTCTTACTCAAGCTAACAGAAAGACAGAGGTCAGCATTCAGTTGCAGTATTCATTGTAAATAGATGGCTGCTAAATTAGGAATCAAACCTTGTGTGCGCACTAGCGTTTGTCGGAGGTGCTTGCCATGTACCAACAAGCATATATGCCTCTGAGCTGATACGTAGAGCTGCTGGTGGTACCTGCAAAGTACCAACTGGCAAAAGTAAAAAGCTGTTAAAAGTTACTATCAGTGCTCCTTTAACAGGCAGATGTAGTAGATAATGAGTAGGAAAACGCCCTTGTTTGGTGGATAGACTCAGGCAGGATCTGCCATGAGAAGGTAAGTTTTATAAAGCTCAATACAGAAGTAGATTAGTACCATATTTCCTCACACTTACATCATTGTCTTAAGGATGCCTTTACATTTTGTGCATACTGGGAAAAGCTTACTTTGATAGTAACTCACTAGTGAATCATTGTGATAAGTTTTACTGGTTGAGAAGTTGATAGCATAGCCCTGACCAGTATAACATCATTTATTAAAACCTGGATGAAGAGTGAGTAAGCCAATATTTAATGAATTATTTGGTGATCAACTGCAAGAAGTAACTTGGAGCTTGATAAGGGACTGTGGTAATGTCTGTGAATGTTCTGGTGAATCCTATGGGGGGAGACTCCAGCTCCTGTCTGTCACGAGCTGGAGCCCTTACTGAGCCTGCACATGATAAGAGTCGTGAGAGATCAGTTCCCAGCAGGCTGAGAGCTGTTGGCCAAACTAAGTTCCCAGCTATAATGGAAAAAGGGAGAAAGTAGTAAACTGGAAAATAGGTGTCAGAACTAATCATTTGGGGATGTTAAAAGTTTTTTTACAGGAAAGAATGGCTCTGTGACAAGATGATGTGGAGAATTTTCATTCATATTTGGCTTATAACACGCTTGCCTTCAATAAGTATTCTCTTTGTGGAAGAGTTACTTTTCACTTGAGTTGTGAGCAAACTAGTTGACTGTATAGACCAATTGGAAAAATGGATAACAGCTAATAAATGGTGGCTATCTTTCTGCCTGTAGACTTTGTATGAGTATTTTGTGTGTATATGTAGCTGGAACAATATAGGCTCTATAAATGTTGGAGTGCTGTGCAGTCATGTAGCCAGGAACAAAACACCTGGTGTAGAAACATAAGTCCTGCAGAGCAGAGTCAGCTGGAGAAAAAATAACCAAAGCCACCTCATCTCCTCTTCTAGTTACATGTGGTATGGGAGTATGATTACAGAAGCAGCATTGATGTGATAAAAGAGAAAAGAACTGCACCTAGATCATCCATTTCAGAAAGTAACTCTTAGCTTTTAAGCACAGTAGAAGGCAGTAGGGACACTGTTAAAATGAGAGAGGCAAATTCCACTGAAATTATAAATTTTATACAGTTAATACTGTTACAGTATGAAGTCTAAGAAAATGGAAGTGCAGTTTACATTTTGGGTTGGGATTTTTTTTTTTACTTACTATGATTTAAAGGCCAGGTGGTATCTGTATGGTCATCTCTTGCAAAGTGAAATCCATAGAAGTTTCATGTTCTTTGCTTGGTTTTTCTGTCCCCTCCAGGTCATACACATGGCCTATCTACTTTGTCACACATGTAACTTGTCCATTCACAGGGTCCCTACAATATATTCTTTCATTTCTTTAATGTGATAGATGCTTTATTTGTCTGGTTTTTACCTCTATCTGCAAATGACTTTTTTTCTTTAAATCTCACTTTCTCTTTTTTTTTTATTCTGCTCTCTTTAAGCTGTGTCACGCTGTACTCTGTATCTTTTTCCAACTCTTCCTTCTACTTCAGTCTCTCCTGCTGTGCTTGCAATGCTCCTGTAATACCTCCTGTAAATAGGATGTACAAAAGCCAAGTGTTTCCTTGGGTGTTGAGATATAAAGTGAGTTAGTGGAAGATGCACAGGCTGTAGCCTGGCTGTTGAGAGCTGCATGCATATGCCATTACCACTATGTGATCGTTCTCCCTGCGATTCCTCCAGTTGCTGAGTTGTGTTAGAGGAAGAGGACTGCTTGGAAGAGGTGGCAGATGCTGAACAGATCTGCTAGCAGAAGGACTCACATATCAATCCTGTGGGGGATCTTCAGCTGTGTGGCAGGAAGGAGCTCTGGGATTTAGATAGGAGAAGTCACCACCTCTCTGGGAGCACTGCTCTTTTCTGCTTTGCAGCTGTTACAAGAGCTGGAAGAATCTGGTGGTAAAAATAGTTACTCTCAGGAATAAACTTCTTGCCTGTTTGATTTCCTGCGTTGTGCATGCATCAATACAGCTCAAAACCCTTGCGGTGTATCACTTCCTTTACTGCTGAAAAATTGAGACTGAGCATTTCCTTTATTAAACAAGTTAGAGTTGGCTAGAGATATGATGAGGTGCCATTTACTGGATCGCAGTATATAAGACATCCAACATCTTTGTCTCTTCAAATCTAAAGACTTTGTCTTGCCTATCTCGTGCAACAAAACAGACCATGCAAAGGGCTGTGGTTGCCTGCTGTAAATATGATGGGGTAATCAGTAGGCAGGAAGAAGAAATACTTAAGTCAAAAAACAATGTTGCTGTACAAGAACTTGTGTATAATACGACCATGAGTGAACTGCAATGGAAAGTAAGTGGAGAATGACAACAGCTTTGCCTCTGTTAGGCAGAAATGCCTATGGCAGCTGCCAGCTCCTCATGTATAACTGTTCTAGTGATTAATGGCTTATGGATCTATAAATGCCTGGAACAAACCCAGGAGTGTATGTAATGCTCCTTATAATTCCTTGTAGCTCTTTGAGTAAGTCTTGTGGTTATGTGTACAAACACTTCTACTGATTTTCTCCAGAACTTGCACATTTTGTTTTGTATGTGTAGAATTTCTTCTACTAGTATTTGTTGTAAAGTGGTATCAAAGTAAACTCCTGAGCAGAGGCAGGCAAATATTTTCAAATAAAAGGTTTTTCTTTGTTTTTAAAATAATATATCTTGTCAAAATGGAAACTGAATGGGCAGGTCTTCACCACTTGAATGAGGAATGGTATTGTTCCTCTGTGTGTGTGAGAGCGAGCGAGCCAGCAACTCCCAGCTGTGTGGGAAGTGAGTTGTCATGGAAGCTGTTGAAATTGCTGATGGTATCCAATTGGTTCAGTTGTTCTCTGCTTCTCTGTGCCAGTTCCTGCAGTTCCAGAAGTACTGATGAGGCTGTGATTGGCAAAGGCTAGGGCTTTCAATTGGTAAACTCTAAACTTCAACATGAAAATGAAACAATTTATTTTTGAAATATTGTATCTATGTGACACTAAAAACATTTCTTATGCAATTCTATACTGAAGTTCTGCTTTTAAAAAAATCTTTAGGAATGTTATTTATTAGTGCTGTTATTTCTGGTAATGCAGATGCCCAAACTACCCTGATCTCCTTCTCTGACAAGATCACATGCTTGGTGGATGAGGGAAGGGCTGTGAATGTTGTCTACTTGGACTTTAGTAAGGCCTTTGACTCTGTTTCCCGCAGCATTCTTGTGGAGAAACTGGCTGCTCATGGCTTGGATGAGTGTACTCTGGATCAAAAATTGGATGGATGGCCAGGCCAAGAGAGTGGTGGTGAATGGAGTTAAATCCAGTTGGTGACCGGTCACAAGTGGTGTACCGAAGGGCTTGGGATGGCACGCACCCTCAGTAAATTTGCAGATGACACGAAGTTAGGTGGTAGTGTTGATCTGCTTGAAGGTCAGGTGGCTCTACTGAGGGTTCTGGGCAGGCTGAATCAATGGGCTGAGGCCAGTGGTGTGAGGTTCAACAAAGCCAAGTGCTGGGTCCTGCATTTGGGCCACAAAAACCCCTTGCAACATTACAGGCTTGGGAAAGAG
>NW_010403238.1:6785-12430 GCF_000710305.1 Buceros rhinoceros silvestris
CCAAGGACAGGGTCCTGCACTCGTGTCACAACAACTCTGTGCAGTGCTACAGGCTTGGGGAAGAGGGGCTGGAAAGCTGCCCGGCAGAAAAGGACCTGGGAGTGTTGGTCAATACCTAGCTGAATAGGAGCCAGCAGTGTGCCCAGGTGGCCAAGGCAGCCAACAGCATTCTGGCTTGTATCAGCAATAGCGTGGCCAGCAGGAGTAGGGCAGTGATCGTTCCCTGTACTTGGCACTGGTGATGCCGCACCTTAAATACTGCATCCAGTTTTGGGCCCATGGCTACAAGAAGGACGTTTTGGTGCTGGTGTGCGTCCAAAGAAGGGCAAAAAAGCTGGTGAAGGGTTTAGAGAACAAGTCCTATGAGACATGGCTGAGAGAACGGGGGTTCTTTAGCTTGGAGTAAAAGGAGGTTCAGGGGAGACTTCATTACTCTCTAAAACTACCTGAAAGTACTTTGTAGTGAGGTGGGTGTCAGTCTCTTCTCCCAAGCAACAAGTGATGGGACAAGACGAAATGGCTTCAAGTTGCACCAGGGGAGGTTTACGTTGGATATTAGGAAAAATTTCTTCACTGAAAGGATTGTCAAGTACTGGAACAGGCTTCTTGTGGAAGTGCTGGAGTCCCCATCCCTGGAGGCATTTAGAAGACATGTGTATGTGGTTCTGAGCGACATGGTTTAGTGGTGATCTGGAAGTGCAGGATGAACAGTTGGACTTGGTGATCATAACGGTGTCTTCCAACCAAAACGTTTCTGTGATTTCGTGATCTGAGAGGGAGTGGGGTGGTTGTTCCTTTTCTCATCCTCAAATTACAAAAGTAATTGTATCAAGCTATTAAAGAGCAAATGGGAATAATATATATAACCTGAGCTGAGATTAGAGAACTCTGTAGGTCAAGCTTAGTAGTTGTGATACTGAAATGCTTGGGAAGGAGAATCTTTAATTATGTCTAGAGAGTGTTCTGTTATACATCAGTGAAGGTGATACGAGTTTTTATTTCTTGCAAGATTATGCGGTGTATGCATTAATGGTATTACATACCACTGAATTCAAGGAAGTCAAGCAGGAAAATCCTAACATCAGTTCTAAACTCTTCAAAACTGAGAAGAACCTTGTCTCAGCATTAGAGCAATTTCTCATACTTAGTCCATCTGTTGTGCCTACATGCTAAGTAAAGAAATACTGTGTTTGGAAGAAGTGAAATTTCAATTTCCAGTAAAAATATTTGGATTCTGCAGACCTATATATATATATGTAACAAAATGTTCCTCCATCTAAATGCTTAAAACAAATGTTTAAGCAAATTGTCACCCGTTAAAGTGCCCTGAGAGCCCTGAGCACTAGGTGTTGACAAATAGAAATTCATTTTTATGTCAAGTATACTAATGGGAATTCTGTTATGGTTACTGGAGGTCTTCCAGCATATCCCTGATGGTCAGCAATCTTGTTTGCCATGCTGGATCATCAGAAGAAAGACACATGCTTGTGTACTTTGGCTTATTGATTTCAGACAACCTCATCTGCTCGTTTTCCTTGTACATGTAAGCGCAAGGGCATATTTTCTCCACATCCCCCCTGACCCAGTTCTTTAGGGTTTTTCTGGAGTCACTTGCCTTAACACTGTGGGAGAAATTCCAAGTGAAGGATTTCTCTGCTTCCACATCTGCATTACAAGTCAAGTCTGTCCATCTCTCTTCTCTGTCGGTTTTAACTCCTGCTTTGCAATTCTTGTGTACGCGGAGTGCACCAGCCTGGCCTCCAGCAGGTCTTTCACATCCGTTTAGATTCAGAAAGCCATGTAGTCAATGGCTCACCTGAGGCTCAATTCACTTGACCACATATGTCTGGCTTGCAGATACCTGAATCTTGGCCAGTGTGCAGTTTGTGCAAGAGGCTGGTGCGAGGTCTTCTGTCATTGAGCTATCGGATATGTCAGCCCTCAGAAATAACTTTCTTTCCTTATTTTTGTTATTCCTCATCCATCACATCAGTGAATTGGTAAACCCCATGTGTACATTCAAGTACATGGGTAAAGTTCTTGGGGCTATTAGACCTACAAGTACTTATGGGCTTCAAACTAGAAATGTGTAAGTGCTTAACTTGTGGCCTTTTAAATATCTGAATAAATATTGCCAAGAGCTGTACAAAGGAAGGAACATTTAATAAAAGCTTTGTCAAACTTACAAACTTCTGTGTGGGGATAAAATTATCATGTGGTCTTCACTAACAAATTATATTCTACCCATGTATAGGCCTTTCATGTGAAAATGTTTAATTACAGATATAGCTGAGACATCACATTTTGCATGAAAATGTAATTTTCTTTCAAAATATCAATTAAGACAATGCAGCTAAGTCCCAGGCCCTTTTCTAAGGGGGAAAAATAACCAAAACAACAAACCTAAACCTTGAACTTCTGGTGTATGAAGAGATTACTCGGATCAGTAACAGAAAAATAAGTAATTCTGGAACGGAAAGAAAAATTTCCAAATACTCCCAGATTTACAGAGCTAATAATTGTGACCTAGAACATGAGAAGCTGATTTCATGTACCTGTATGTTAACTGTTAATGTAAACTTTTACTGTTAGGTTGTTGTGGGTTTTGGGGGGTTCGTTTGTTTGGTTTTTGGTTTTTTCAAATGAGATGGACCTCATGTCTGTGTCCTCAAGGTAGTGAATGAGTAGCTCAGCTTCAACTCTATTAAAAGTTCACCTTTTTGTGAATATTCAGTGAGTTATGTACTTTGCCATGAAATTCACTTCTCCGACTGTTTAAGGTGATTGAAGTTCAGTCCAGCACAGAACTCAGAGACAGTATCTTGTGCAAGTTTGTGCATTATCTAAGTTTTCATTTTGTTCAGAAAACAGATGTAGATCATTAATTTAAAGTGCAAACATTTCTGAGCAGTTCAGCAGTTTTCATTCAGCTCTGAAAAGTAGTGCTAATGTGCATGATCAGGTTTTCTCTGCAATATCTTCTTCATTTGAAAAGATTTCATTTGGTGCCATTTAATCAAATCACTGCATGCAAAGTCATGTTGCCTGAAAGACAGTAGCAACTTGCCATTCTGTGTTGTTAGGACTGAGTTTATTTTACATACGAAAAAATAACCCAGAAGTTAGAGATGAAAAGCATATACTAAAAGGTATTCAGAGACAGCAGGGCTTCAAGTGTTCTTAGAGTTACAGCTGAAGGTGTAGTTTCCCTGTTTCTCATCAGAACAAGTTATCTGTCTGGTAAGGAGAAGGTAAATTCCAGTTGTGAAGAGAAAATTATCTTTCTAGATGAAGCTATTAGCTGGGTTTCTAACTGATTTTTCTTCAAATTACAGGAGGATACAAGTCAATAACCAAGTATTTCCTGATTCTTCAGAATAGGAATTGATCTTTTTGTGGTGTGAGTAAATGTGTAAGCCTCAGTTCCCAATTAATGAATCAGATGCAGAATGAATCAGAAAGCAGGCGTGGCTTTCATTTGGAAGAGATTTCTTCCAGACTGACTGAAGGCAAGGCTTGAAATTCCCTTCATCGTGACACTGAGCACGTAGGAAAACAGCTCATCCAAGAACTGAAAATTATCTGGACTCACTCACCACACCACTCTGAAAATGTGTATGATCACTCAGGCAGCTGAT
This sequence comes from Buceros rhinoceros silvestris, assembly GCF_000710305.1. Lineage (NCBI taxonomy): Eukaryota > Metazoa > Chordata > Aves > Bucerotiformes > Bucerotidae > Buceros > Buceros rhinoceros. The sequence continues at coordinate 10,424 of NW_010403238.1, forward strand.
GTGAAGGGGTTTAAGGGGTGGAAGGGAATTGAGCCAGATGCAGCATAGCCAGTGGCCTCTACAGCTGGCTTCAGAGCCCTGAGTGAGGTACCTGGATTTCCTAAACTAGTAAATAGCTGTTGAGAGCGAGCCGAGAGGGAAAGGTTTAGGAAAGGAACAGCCATGGGTTCTGCCCTGGAGGCATCTCTCTCAGTGCAGAGGGAGGGAGCAAAACATCCATCCCATTAGCCACATATGAGGCTATGCACAGGAAGATTTTCTCTGGATACATTCCAATAAGACTGCAATTTCCCTTTTAGATAAGGTGGGCTAGTTTTCAAATCACTCATCCAAAATATAGGTGAGAACATTTGATTCCTGCTTCAGACTGAAGGATTCAATTGGGCTGCAAGAGAGAATTACTGTACAGTCCAGCCTACAGGACCCCTAGGCAGAAATTGAGTGTGGGAAGGTGGAAATCCCGCTTCTGCTCCTAGAGAAGTTTACAAGTTTGAATGCCCATTGTCTACAGAAATAGGTTTGTTAAAGAGACGTGACCGCAGTTTTTGCCGTTAAATGTCTTAAAAGTCAGACCACTGTCTTAAAAGTCAGACATGTTGCAAATGTACAGAGTGTCATGAGTTAAACAAGAAATGACAGCACTTCTGGATAGTCTTTAAGCTGATGTTTTGGCTGGGAACATCAGTGTCTTCAAGCCAAGAAGGTTGAAACTCCTTCTTGATTTCTAGGTGTTTCCCCTGGTGCTTGCGCTGCAATGGATGCTGCTGCAGACCTCTTGCAGATAGGCTACCGCACTTTGAAGGAGATTGTGAGTGGCAAACTTGGCTGCAACAGGTATTTTGAACTGAGGGTTGGGGCAGGATTTCTGTGGAGGACAACCTAGCCCAGGAATCCTGCCTGGCTGAGAAATAAGCCATGTGCCAAGTTTCTCTGCTTTGCTAGTGTCAGAGGGCTCCTGGCACATCCTCTGCTGCCACTGCCCTGCATCCTAGAGCCTGATGAGTCCTTTGGGCTGACCCCTCTACCTTCTCAGACAACCTGAATTTGAATTCATAGCGTGTGCAGTCAAGGTGGAGTGTGGGGGGAGTGTGTGGGGGGGGGAGTGTGTGGGTGGTTCTGTCCGGCTCCTGGGGCAGAGTGGAGAACTCTGAAAGCTCATGAAAGTATGATAATCCCCCAGGGGCACCTGAGGTATTTGGAGGTAGCTGGGCCATAAGGCCAGCAAGGATGGTTTTGTGACAAAATCTTCTTGGTTTGCCCATGCAAGGAGGTGAACATAGAGCTTAAAATCAGACAGATCACATCTGCTTTTAGAGAGCAGTATCACTGCAGTCTAAATGCTTGGCTAACTTCAAAGGAGGAGGAGTGGCAGTGCTGAGGCTGGGCCGGGCTGCCCTGTGCATCAGGCAGTGGCTGGCCAGGGAAGGGGGATTTCACAGATGTTGACTGAAACATTCAATTAGTTGTTTTGTGGGTTCGCCCAGTTCCAGTGTGGTTCTGGGCCCTAATAAGCTAAATTACTAAAAACATAAAAGACAAAAAACCTCCACCCTGAGGTTCATAATTGTCCTCCTATAAAATTCCTCTTACGATTCCATCCTGAAGGACTATTAAAATGTTATGTTTCCTTTGGTTCACAACCTGGTATGTTTTTTCATTCCTGAAAAATCAAACAAAGCTTTTGGAGAAAAAAAATACAAAAGAAAAGCAGGGGGGGAAAAGCCAGCAAGGCAGATAATCCCATTACACTCAAACAAATAAAATGCATATGTTTATACAAATGGGAGATATTAAAAAAGGCAGTCAGAAGGCCCAAAGCCTTATTCTGTGCTTCAGCCAAATCTTTTGGTAAATAACATCATGAAAAACTAACTGAGAAATTACAGAGATAAATACTTACTTATAATTTAATTATGAGACAAAATCTACATGAAATGAAAACCATGAGTTTAGTAGTTGGAGGTTGCTAATCACCCTCCTTTTTTTATTTTTTTTTTTTTTTTTTTT
>NW_010403238.1:12492-19382 GCF_000710305.1 Buceros rhinoceros silvestris
GATTTTAGTTGTTGTGGGTTTTTAATCACCCCCCTTTTTTTTTTTTTTTTTTTTTTTTTTTTTTTTGCAAAACGAGATATATGACAATGAAACAATTTCTGTGATGGAGACTTAAAACAGTCTTTAATTTGTGACTGATTTCTCACTCAGCTGTTTCATTCCCTCATCCAGCTTCCAAATTTTCTCCAAAATGGATATGGATTCCTCACTGCACTTATCTTTTCTCAAATCTGTGAGTTAAACTGCTCAAAATTCCAAACTCCTCATGATTTTGTAGATCACTACCACATCCTTTCTCAAATATCTCTTTTTCAGGTCCTAATCTACTTAATGGTCTTTTGTACAGGAGTCATCCTCATTGCCTCTTTTCCTGAGCTTTGTCCAGTTGTATGATATCCTGAAAGGCATGGTGTCATGGCATGATGCAGTGTTTTATATTTTCTATATTATGGTTACAGTTTTCTAGTGTATTTTTTCTTTTATTGTAGTAATTTCAAATAATATTTGTCATTGACTGTGGCTCAACTTTGAGTTAATGTTTTCACAAATATATTCCAATTAACTCTGAAGTCTTTGAGAAGTAATAAGAAATTCAAACACACCTTTCTGTATTTAGGAACTTTTTTTGCCCTGCATACATAGTTCTTTGTTTATTGGATAATAGCTTTAATTTTCAGGCAATTTAATTGCCTGGTAACTCTTTCTAGGCAAAACTACTTACTGTTCTATTCAGCTAGTTTTAAATTTGATGATCCTGAGTACATCTGTGTCATCTGTGAGCTTGGCAACATTTGTGAGCTCATTATTTATTCCATTTTCCACATAACTTCTAAACATGTGGAGCAGCAAAAACCAGATTCTTCCCATCTCAGTGTATTTATTTAATTCTGCCTTTTAATCTCCTGGAAGACTTTTTCCTCTTAGTGCACGATAGTTTCTTTTCTTCAGCTTCGCCTTTTTTTTTTCTTTCAGATGAGTCCTCCTGTTTAATTGTTCTCCTCAATAAAGTTAAAGTAGAAGGAGATCTGGGGGAAAGGAAGAGGGATTTTTCCATTTTACAAGGATGCTGAATATACACTGTGCTTGTTACATTTTTTTTTTTTTTTGTAGCTGCATTATTACTTTTGTCCTCTTATCAGGAAACTCCATAGTTACTTTTTAAGGACTTTTTGCCTAAGTTTTGGCAGTCTTGTATTCATATCTTGTTTTACTTGAAGTTTCATATTTTTTTCTATTTCCTCCCAAAAACATAAAGTAATATAAACCTGTTGAAAGCATGAAAATAGTATATAAGATTTTCTCCATGAAGTACTTCGAGATTTCTTTGTTACACAGTCCACAGGTACTATAAAGTATATCATCCAAGTCAAATGCATTGTGAGTGTCTCAGAGAACATCTTTAAACAACAAAAATTTGTATTTCAATGTGCAGCATTAAATACCTTAAATGATATATTTAAGGCATATCAACTTTATCTCTAAATATAAAAAGTTTTCTCTGTGCTTTGACGTTAATGCCTAATAATATTCTGATGCAGAGGGAAAAGGGAAATATAGTAAGATATGGGAAATCTATAAACTGTTCTTCAATGACTGGAAAACTGAAAAAATCCCACTAAAAGAAGGAACAGGCGTATTTCTGTCCTCCAAAAAGGAACACAAGTGTGAGGCATAACTGTGCAGGTGTAAAATCAGAAAAGTGAAGATTCAAATAGAATTATCAAGAGACAAAAATTAAAACTTTAGGTTAAAACTAACTCATTTGACTGGGAAAGTTAATAAATCATTAGTTTACTAGTATAGAAGCATTAATTTCCCCTACTTTGGAACTCCCATTAGGATCAGCTCTTGTGCTTTGGATATTTAGACTGGCTGCCCTCTCCAAAAGCTTTTGTACACTTGTTACTGTTTTAGATATCTATGGACAACCACTGTTGTCCTTACCACAAGTGTGGTCACTATTACCCTCTTCTCTAAGTCCTGCATGTGTATGTATATATATATAGCCATGATTTCCAGGTAACATCTAAATCATCTTCCTACTGTATTTTAGTTCTGAGCATGTGAAATCTGTTATTCTAATCAGGTCATAATTTTAATAATATGAAGGCTTCCATATTTTGCTAGCACTCTTTGCTTTAGGATGAAGCCAGGTAAAGTAGTCAGCAGCTTGACAAGTGACCTTTTTTTTTCTGACTCTCATGCCACCTCAATCAATAATCCTCAAATACTGAAATTTCAAGAGTTTCAGATGACTGTATCCAAAGTTTCTTTCCTTTGTTTCCTTTCCTTTTGCCATCTCTACACAGCAATCTCTTTGAAGCATAGGTAATGAAGCTGAAGTGCTATCAGCATGTGCATAAACAGGGTCTATTTTCTCTTCCCTCTGCCTAACTACTTTTATTTTGTCCTTCTGTCCCTGAAAGTATGTGTATACATCATATTATCCAAAAGAGGTCAGTTGTATTCTAGCTTTTTCATACATATGAAAGAGTGGAGGAGAATATAACCTGAGCCTCTGGCTCTAGTAATTTCTGATATTCTCACTTTTAGTCCCAGAGTGGGTTAGTAATGTGGTGTAGTAGTCTATGATTCCAATGAGCCCTGGCAGCTTTTCCGTAATGCATTTGGGGCCCTTTGCAGTGGCGCTTTCTGATACTTCACAAGTCAGCAGATCCATTCTTCCAGCTTTCTCAGGTCTGTACCAGAAGCACTGTACATTGAAATGTATAAGCACCACTAGAAAGAAGAAGCAGAGTCCTTATGGTTTATTTTTCTTTTTTTTTTTTTTTTTTTTAATCTGTAGGTAGATTCCTTGCTGGTCACCAAGATAGCAATCAATAATTAGCTTTGGCTGCGGGGGCTAAGCAAACAGCATTTCCTGCATGAGGAGGAGACACATTCCTTCTCTCCTGGTGGAGTTGCTTCTGATTCCTGAATAACTTAGAGCCTTCACACTTTCAGATCACCTTCCGCTTCATGCAAGTATATATTTCTCATGTTTCAGTCTGCCCACTTTCTTCTCAAGCTTTTCTACTGTTCATGAGAGGGTCAGCTAACAGCAACTCTTGTAATGGAATTTTTAATTTTCTTTTCCTCTCTGTCTTTCAGTGGATTTAAGACCCAGTCTTTAAAAATTCCTAATCAGTACATGCTTATATTTATTGGAATCCCTGTTTGAACAGAGCTTTCACAGAAGCAGTGGAAGATCTGCTAAGGAGATGCCTGCAATGAAACATTGTCCTTGCACGTGATCTTCATTTTGCTGTTCCGTAACTCTGACAGGAAAATCCTCTGCAGTTACCTCTTCACTTTCCTTTTTTCCACGGTCATCTTTAGGTGGTTACAGAGAGAGAAATCATCATTGCAGCCTACCTTAAGTTCCTACAAAATAGCAATTATGGAAATGCTAACAAATAAGTGTTTATTATAAACGGATCTCTTCTTTGGAAGTCTTAGTGAATGTTAATAGCTGGGATCTCTTTGCAGAACAGAGAAACATAGAATAATTTAGGTTAGAAAGGAGCTCTGGGAGTCAACTGGTCTGTCTGCTCAAAGGGCCAAGTTTGAATTTAAGTCCAACTAACTTTGAAGTTAGATCATGTTGCTGATCCATAAGATCAGAAGTTTTATTAGAGCCCTTTAGTTAGGGACAATGCTTCCTATTTCACGTTGTCCTGGTTTAAGCTAAAACTTCCTTGTTTTGGGAAATGGACAAATAGAATTATCCCATGTAGTACATTAATTCCGCATTTAATTGGTTAAGGGGGCCAGGTGAACGTAACGTTACGTCGGGAGCCTTTAAAAGCAGCAGCTCGGGGGCAGATCGCTCTCTTGGGCTTCCAGGCAGCGTTACGGAGGGAGGGCTCCTGATACTCTGCTGGCAGACGTCCAGGCCTGACCCGGTTAACGACCAGCCCAAATCTGAGGGCTGACACCCCCAGAGGACCTGAGGATCACAGACTGTGAACTGTTACTGCCGTGAGTCCCATCTGAAATCGGGTGAGATATTCGAACTCCTGGCTGTTCTGTACAGGGAGGGGTTTTTTTCCCTGCAGTTTTTATTTCCCTTGCCACGCAAGGTTTCTTCCCCCCCTTCTCCGTCTCGCCGTGGAAAGAACTTTACTCTGTGCTCTGTCCGAAAGCAGCTGCAGAGTCTTCACTCCCACGGTGCCTGCCAAGAGCACTGACCTTGAACAAGACTGTTACAGAACTCTGGTTATCTAAGTCCTCTCTGCTTCGGTTTTTTTGCCTTTTTCTTGGTTTGTGCCTATATATATAATAGTGTATAGTTGTATGGTTTTATTGTTTATTAAAAGTTTGTTTCAGTTTTCCTGAAACGCAGACCGAGGTGTGAATTTCTTCCTTCCCCTTTAAAACCCTTCTGTCTCTAGCAGGACAGAAAGGAATCGTTAAGGAATTTGAGGAGTTGTTACCTCGGTCCCTCAACCCTTAACACATCTGATGGCAGAAGTTACTGTTTTCTATTAATCTTCTGTACCCCAAAAGTATATTTTTATAAATATTTTATAGAGTCCTATAATTTGCTGAAGAGGCAGTATTGTGGTTTAACCTCAGCCAGTAACTAAGCACCATACAGCCGCCTGCTCACTCCTCCCACCCTGCCCAGTGGGATGGGGAGGAGAATTAAGAAAAAGTAAAACTTGTGGGTTGAGATAAGAACAGTTTCATGATGATGAAAATGAATATAACAGAGAGAGAGACAAATAAAACCCAGGAAAAGACAAGTGATGCACAATGCCATTGCTCACCACCCACTGACAGGTGCCCCAGCAGTGATCAGCTCCTCCCAGCCAACTCCCCCTGGTTTATATACTGAATATGACATCCCATGGTATGGAACATCCCTTCAGCTAATTCAGACCAGTTGTCCTGACCATGCTCCATCCCAGCTTCTTGTGCACCTGCTTGCTGGCAGAGCACGGGAAGCTGGAAAATCATGAACTTAGAATAAGCACTGCTTAACAACAACCAAAACATCAGCGTGTTATCAACATTATTCTCACACTAAATCCAAAACAGAGCACTGTACTAGCTACTAGGAAGAAAATTAACTCTGTCACAACAAAACCAAGGACAGGCTGCAATGTGTTAAAAGCATGATGAAGAAGGGAGCAGAAATCAAAGCAGAGAAGATGACCAGGAGCAACAGACAAGGGCAGGAACGGAAAAGCTGAGTCATTGTTATAAAACCACTCATCACCAGCACACCAATCAAAGCAGAAATAATGGAGATGATGGATTGAGTAAGCTCCCCTTTATCGTCCTTTTGCATTGATGGAGGGCGCAGTTCCTTAACAAAAATATAATTTTCTAGCTATGGTATTCTTGAGGGAGGGGAGAGAAGAGGAAAATAGGAAGGTCTAGACTGAGCCTAGCCCTCGGCAAGTAATAAATAAACTAGAAGGGTTCTCTACACATCACACATGCCTGTACAAAAAGTGCATCAAAACAGCCTTGGGGTATGAGATCTGCTACAAACGTCTGTATTTTGCGAGCTTGTACAAACTCAGTTGGAGCACACTTACGTTTGATGCTGGTTGAACCATTTATGCTTTTGGTTGCATTGAATTCTGTACAGTTAGTTCCCTTCTACTTTAGGTTTGCTGTTGTCAGATCAAGACATGAGAGGAAAATACAGTGGATACTCAAATCTACTTCTGAAAATAATAGCTACTGTTGTCCAAAGCAATAGCTAGTATCCTAATAGTAAAACTGCTGGTGACATGGAAGCAAAAATCTTTGGTTTTCTTTTAATTATTAACCAAATTGAATCCTACTTAATTTGCAAGAATTTACGTTGTAGTGTAGTTCCATCATAGAACATTCCAAATTAACCATGAAGGAACAAGACAATGTGATAAGCCTATCAAAATCAAAAGGTGATCTCAGAACACTGTTATAGTAATCCAAATTGGTTATTAGCTATTGCATTGATTTTTTTTTTGCAATGTATTCTAATCTTTGATTCTTTTCCACTTTTTTTAATGTTTTGTTTTGTTTTAGTTGTTTAAATACATTGAAGGCAAAACAAACTAGAAAGTTACTAAGCGTATGTTCTTCCAAGCAGTCAAACTTGCCAGGAACCTTCTAATTTTTGGCTAAATTATTTGCAGAGTTTGCTGGATTGGAAAAAAATACATGTAGCTGACACGAAATTAAGCAGCTCCTGTGTACAGCTGATCTTTAAGGATTCTTGCTTGAAAAGTCCGAGCTAATAGAACTACCACATGTGTTGGCTGCCAAAATGCATCGTTACTTGTTGCTATGGTCATTGCCTATGGAAACTTACTTTTATGCCTAGAGTTAAAACATAGCACTTCTTTCTGTAAACATGGTAGGGAGAACTGGAAATTTCCATGCTAAGACACATCATTATAGCCTTACAGACTGTATTTTAACATGATGTCTTCTAAGTTCACGTATATTGTCTTTTTTAAACACATAAATATACTGCTTTGCAACTGAAACACTCTCTGCAATAATGGCAGTATGCAGCAGTCTGTTTCTTCGATATTTGGCGCTCTCCAACACACATCAGTATTTCATAAATGTCATCAGGATCTGTGAGGAAAACTTGCTTTTAAAGAAAATTATTTGGATGATGCAATCCATAATTATATTGCTAACTTGTCAATCCTTACTACTAGAGTGAAAAATACATGCAATACTTTTAGAAGCTGATTATGTGGAATTAGGCAGAGCAATACATAAGTCATTCAAAATGAGCTTCTTTAGAGGAGCATAAAAGGAACTTTTTCCTCTTGAATTCTTACCCAACAGGGAAACTGTAACCAAGAGGAAAAACTGAACTCTTCACTTTTCTAGTCACAGTGTTTGTTGCAAAAAGAGGGGAAATAAAACTGGTC
>NW_010403239.1:0-8378 GCF_000710305.1 Buceros rhinoceros silvestris
GCAGCAGGGACATACATCTTCTTCCCTTCCAGATGTTTATTTTTCTCTCTGTTATTCCTGGATTTTATGCAGTTTTTATTTTCTTTCTCTTAACCTATTTCCCTCCATTCTTTCCTTACATACAAATTCTCCTCCTTTCCTCCTCCTGTTCTGGTTGCACATATTCAGTAGAGCGCAGCATCAAGGTGCAGGAATACTTTGGGTCTACACACTCCTGTAGTTTGCTCAACCTACAGCCAGGTATTTTCTCTGAGCTTTCACACCTAGAAGGGCAAAACAGATGTTTGGTTAGGGCAAATGTGTGACGGGTACCTGGTGGTGCTGCATCACAGAGTGGGCTTGCTCTCATCATTGGTGGTAAACTCGTTTCCCAATTCTGTCAATCCCATGTGATGATTTTGTCGCTAAAAGGAGTTGGTCACTTAAAAGAACGAAGGGTGCGAGTATTCCCCTGAGGAAATTGTTTTGTGCCGTTGGGCTCTGGGAGTTCCTAACGTCACAGCGTACTTTCCAAGCATCACGCATTGGCTTTTCATTAGCCCACTGTGAATTGTAATGGACACTGTTGGTGTAAGCTCTGGCACCGTTGTTATTATACTTGTAATCTCCTTATTTTTCTCAGAAATACCTTTGCCTGTGTTAGAGTACAGGGAGCAGCTGATACCCTGGGAAATCCCTCTCAGTAAAAAATAATTCCTCCAATCTTCACAAAATGCGAGATCAAAACCTAATAAAAATCTTAACTGCTCCACTATGTCTATCTTAAAGTCTTTAGGAGGCAAAAAAAGCCCTCAGCTATTTGATTATGATTGCTGTAAGCTAAAGTTATAAGCCAAGGTCCTCAATAAAACAGGAAGTATTTTCTTCTTTAATGGGGTGCTGAAATGCTGATAGGAGAACAGTGCTACACACTCCTTGCTCTTGAAGGTAAAATTAACTGGTCTGTAGATTCAACTGCTCTATTATTTAGATCATTGCTAATTATCACAGTATTGTTGCCTGATGTGCTAGTGAAAAAGATTAATGTGATCGAATTCACGTCGTTTTTCTAGACTAAAACTGGTTTTTAAGGCATTTTACAATAACAGTATTTCATTGAAGTATATTTCCAAGACCAGTCAAAAGTAACAGCAAATAAAAATGTCTTAGTTTAAATGCCAAGACAGATTGAGTGGTTTGCAGGAGAATCAGGGAAAACAGAGTTGTTAAAAGCCCTAATTCCAAAGACTTAGGGTTGTATCTCAGGCGGGCTGAGCAAGCTGCCGGATCTGACCTCACTGACAGGTGAGAAAGTATGGATCGCACAGAGGATCTTTCAGATATATTTGAGCACAATTGTTGAGTGCCTTAAAATCAAGCTATAAAACCTTGGCATTGATGAAAGATGTTACAGTGCTGGTGTAAATAGTGTAAAATAAGGGGGGTGTAGTCGAGTGGTTGGATCCGGCGAGGAGCAGTGCTGGCAGCTACGCTGGGGGTGAGCTCTGCTCCGAATGGGATGTAATAAAGATCTCCCACAAGGAAAATGTTACGGTAATTGAAACCTGGGAAAACGAGGACTTGGATCGACAGTTCCAAATCTTTTTTACTAAGAATCCACCTGGCAATATTTTGTGGGTGGCAGCTAGATGGCCTGCAGCCAGAACAAATCTGAAGATAAATTGGGTTATAAGGCTACAGTTGGAAAACAAGTGGTGTCTTTTGCTTTCATTTCAGTGGGCTGTGGACCAGGATTTTAATTAGCATCTCTGCTTTGTACGTCTTTGTTGTAATATTTGTTCTGTGTGCAGAACAGCTGTCAGCATGGCAGCCCCACTCCACGCCTGGGTCCTGTTGCCGCAAGTGAGATGTAAACAGTCATCACGGCGGTTCGCCTGTCATTGGAGGGCAGGCAGAAATCAATCGCAAGGTTATCTTTCTAGGTGTAGCTATGGTGAACTACAATTACGAATTTTTCAGCAGCTTAGAAGATGGAATTAGTTAGTTTATGCATAAAATGTGCTTGTTACTGCTTGGCAGTCAAGTGGTGTTTTGATTTTTAATGAAATTCAGAGTATTTGCATTATGAGGTTATAGTTGTTTTAAGAGTCCGTAGGTCGAAGAATTAGCCTGGAACCTCTTGACTGGAGCAGGCAAAAGTTAACACCTTGGAACTGTTCACCTCTGACATGCTTTAGAAACTTAAAAATAAATAGTCTTATCACCCCTTAGTTGTTGATTGTAGAGCCCTGTGGTTAAAAAATGTACAGAAACCGATACCCAGCTTCTAAAAATGGAATCATTTTCCAGACTGCTCTTAAGAAGTCGCCTTTAGCTCTTTTATGCAGGTCCTCTTGCAAATCCTAGGAGGGAGGGCGGAGAACAGGACACTGGTTTCAACAACGACCCTGAACATTGGTGGCCAGAGCCACCACTGCAATGAATGGAGATTTTGCTGTGCAGGTGCTAAAAGAGTGTTCCTTTGTTGCTTTCAGCTCTGTTTACCTGCTGCCAAAGAGTCTTTCCACAATCAGCTGACCCGTTGGGTTAAAAAATTTGGGAAGTTGTGAGATACAGTCTGGAAGAAGCTGATTGAATTGCCATGTTTATTGCAGCTCCTCAACAACTTCCTTGCTTCACTAGCAAATTTAAAAGGTTAAAAATGCAGATTTTTTTAAAGGATGTGCACCTGAGTTCTCGAGTCACAGTGGGAAGCCACCTCCTTCATCTTTTAAGTGCACAGACCAAATAATTTCCACCACCTTAATGCTGATCCCCCAGTTCAATTTTCTGTGTGCCTTTCAAGAGTCGGGGATAATTCTTGGGCTCAGTGTTGCTTTCAAAGTCTCCCTTCTTTCAGATCTGCCGAGGAAGGAGTGAAAAAAATGAGTCAACGGCAGAGGTTTTTTTAAGCTTTCTTCAAGATTTACACCAGCTCCCTGACTGAAAATGTTAGAATTCTTTTAGTTTGGCAGAAATTAAGGATGTGCCAAACAGAGGATGTATATGCGAGTGACAGAACAATAAAGCATTTAAACTTTGCTAGCTATGAGGTCTGTGTAAGGACAAGTCCTTCTGGTGCAGTAGGATCTTAATTCTTTTTACATTTAACAATTTTAATTAGCAAATATTTGAAGAAGCTCCAACAGTGTCTATATGCATCGTTTTATTGTCTTTTTAATTCCTTTCCTTGCAAAAATTCCAATTCTGCAACTGTAGCAACCAAGGAGGAAACAAAACATCCCAGGTCCCAGTGCAGTCTGTGGAAAATCTTGCAGCAAACATTGTGTAATTTATCTTGGGTTTTGCCAAGTGAGTGAGGGGATCAACATAGGCCTGAAAAAATAGCGTCGGTGGTAATAGTGATGGCAGAAAATACAGTGGAAAAAAGTATGGCCAGAGAATCCTGGATCCCTTAAAGAGAACAGCAGAACTGGGACCTGTGAAACAGGGACAGAGAGTCACACAGAGTGAAGCCTCCTCCCAGAATTGCTGTATATCTCTTGTGTAAATGAAGGGCACTAAGATTTGCCTCAGTTTGCCCTCTGGGGCGTTCTGGTGCTAGCGGCAGGCTTCGTGCAGCCAGGAAAGCCTTGGGTCGAGAGGTGCCCCTTTCCTCTGTGCATCCAGACTCCGGCGTTTCGACTCCGGAAGCTCGGTGGGTGGCAGTTAGTGAAAATGAAGATGTGATTATTGGTTTAGCCATCTTTAATTAGCTCTCATTATGCTGGAAGAGCATTGATTAATGTTGCATTCACTTTGCAGTCAGAGGGTGGCTGAAGCAGCCAGCACTGTTACTTCCCCCCACGCTTTTCCATCACTAGTGGTAGCGAGGCCAAGGGCAGCGAGGGCTGGTGCCCGTGCCGTTCTCCCGGGGTAGGTGATCCTTACCTAGCCCGTGCCAGGGACAGCACTGCCGGCACTTCACTGCTCTCCGTGCGTGACAGTGCTGGCTTACAGCCAGCTCAACAGGCCGGTGCCTGCCGCAGTCACGTGGCCAAACGCTGTGTGGCCGTGGCCTGAGTGTCACTTGCCGAGCTAGAACTGGCTGAAATGGTGTTGGCCGGCTGGTAACTGGGGTTTTGGCTGGCTGCCTTCCCCAGGACGCTCCAGTCCTGCGCCAAGCCATAGGCCACCTCCGTTCACATACCAGTGGTGCTGTTTGTACCAAGTTTATGCTTTTCAAACACTGTTTTCTGTGTCACAGAAAAATACTTTACAAGTTAATCTCTGTCTACATAAAAGAATCATTTTTCATATGTTCAATTCATCACAGAATTATAAACGTAGTGAAGAAATATACCTTAAAGAGTTTATAGCATAAATTTAGACTTCAGAACTTGGAGCTGTTCTATCTCAGTGCTATCACTTACTTTCCAGATATCCTTGTAGTTCAATGTGATTTGACTGTCTCATTTTCCCTTCTATGAAATGGTGATAAAATCTATTTTCTAGCTCATAAATGGGCCGTGAGAATTAGTCAGTGTTTGTATGGAGCTTTGATGATGGAGGCAATTCTATTAAACCCTACACATTTGGATCTTACTGCACAATTTAGAACCCAAATCGTTGCATATTGTCAATGTTTTATTATACCAGCATACTTTGAATTTTATTTAGTAATGTGCTCTGAAGAGTTAATTATTCAACTAATAATTATCCATTCCAAATAAACCAACTTGATTACTAAGCCTGATGAGGAAAATCCAGTCAGGAAAGAACCCTTTCAAAAACAACAACATTCTGCAGAGATCCTTAAATATTTAAAGGGTGAGCTATATTTAGTAAATTCTTCCGAAGGGGTGGGGGGGCAGGGAGATGAACGGATGCTAATTTCCTGTGTCATCAGATTTGTGTATGTGTGTCAGCAGCATCCCTAAATCACCATCTACTATACAGTCACCTTCTACACAAGCATCAGGCAGTGTTCAACATTTCCCTGGGTGGTTCCTGTTTATCAGCGAGGAAAACGGTCTGCTTTGAGGTCATGTCATTTTCTTCTCATCGATTATTTAATATTTGGTGTGCGCGTGCAGTGTTTGCTCAGATACTCAGCAGTGAGCAGAGAACCTTGCTTAGCAAAGGAAACAGAAAAGTTGTGGCGTCAGTGTCATTTCCAGATGGCACTAACTTAACCCGCGATGGTCAGCCCCTGTCAAAGACCACTAGAGGCAACAGAAGTCCCCTGACTGCAAGGGGTGCTGGATTGAGTCCAAGATGCTTGTGATGGGCACCGTACAGCATGGTCCATGGACCATTTTGATGATGGTCTCATCTGAAAACCTCTCTTTTTCCTGGTAGCATTTTAAAGTCTAGCTCCGCTGCCACTAGGAGAATGTAGGGATCGGAACCTTACAGGGAATCTGGCATTTAAGAACCTTCACGCACCAATGCTGTGTTCTCTTCCAGCGAGATCCCGCTCGCTTCCCAGCTGCCATCCAGCCAGGTAGTCATGTATGTCTGTTTTGCTTTTTACTTTTCAGTGACAGTTGTCACTAAAAAAGAGAGAAATTAAATTAATCCAGAGAGAAAGCTGTTTCACACAGGTGGTTTCTCAGACTGCTGAAAGTGGGACTGAACCTCCAAGAACTGCCATAGCAGAGCCAGGAACTTGAGCTGCTGTGTAATTTTCCTGGGTTCTTTGAAGCTGACCCATGGATAAGGCTGGCAGCACCAACACGTTTTCTGTAAACCAGGAGGGCAAACCATGCAGAGTGCTGATCTGCTGCCTGCTGCCTGCCTGCCGTTGATGGCTTAATGCAGGAACCCACCACGGGTGAAGCGGTTCCCGAAGCAGTGGCTTCCATACAGCTGTGATTTTGTCAAAACATTTCAGTTCAGCAACCCCCAAACTGATTGTGAGGATGAACAGTTTTGATCATCCTGTTTTTCAAAATGTAGAACAGTTTAAGAATTGTCTATTTCTAACAGCATAACAAAAAGTTTCATTTCCCAGTTTAGAGCAACTCCTGGTTTAGAAATTGGCATTAATTTATGCTTCTGTGAGCAACATTTGAACATGTTGGGAAGTCAAAATATCAAGGTTTAGACATCCAATCTCAATAATTTATGAGACAAGCCTTTATCTTCCTTCTACCTCTCCAGAATGAAACCAAAGCCCTACCAACATGTAGAGGAAGCCATAGGGAGGCAGGCAGTGGCATCTTCTGCTCTTCTTTGGTTTCTGCTCAGCACTTGGGGCTTGTGCATTTTGTTGCTGGCTCTTGATGTGAGTGTAAACTGCTGGATCAGGTTATGAGACCTGTGGCTGCTTCGCTCTCCGTCATTAGCATCCTAAAGAAGTGGTGCAGAGCAGCTGCAGCAGCGTTGCAGTCTCAGGAGCTGCTTTAGGGACTCTGGGATCTTACCGCATAAAACTGTTGGCGCTGGGGTGTGTGTCCTCTGCCACCCACTGCCTGCTTAGAGCCATCCGTGCTTTGACTACCTGCTGTTTAAGCTACTCAGTATGTGCCTCTCTTGATTAACTCTTCATTCACAGAACATCACGCATCTCAGGGCCTGAGTGACCTGAAAAGTGGGTGTTATATTCTAGTATTTCAGTATTTCAATTTTTTTTTCCCCGAGTAGTTTTGGACTTGCTATTTTCTGTTGGTAAATACAAAGAAGGGTTTTGCAGAGACTGTGCTGAGTCTTGCAATGTGCTTTTGATGAGCAAACATTACAATTTTCACTGGGTTACACGGGGCAAGACTTTTTTAAAAAACTGTTTCTTTTTATGTGCCTGGAAGGGACATGACTATTAATGGTTTGTAAGAGAAAGGCGGCAGTCTATTTAAGGTATCTTGAAGACATTAGGTTACATTAAAGAGCCATGTGATGATTCAAGTACGCCTAGAAGAAAAGAGAACAGCAAGTAGCTTGTGTGGATACCTGCACATAGCCTTTTCTAAGCCTTTGAACTGTTTAAGGTATAAAAGACACCCCTATTTCAAAGGCCACCAGGCCTCGTGCTGCTCTAATTCTCTCTTGAAGCCCTTAGGTGACAGAATCCACGCTGGAGAAGGTAAGATTTTTCCTAGATTCAGATAGTGGGGCAGAACATCCTTTAAGCTGGTATTTGGCTAAAAGGCCATGCACCAGGAATAGACGTTAGGACGGGACCGCAGCAAAGGGGAAGAAGCGGTTCTTCATACAACACTGTTGGAAATAAAAGCAAGTCCCACAATCCACAGTGTTTACTCTGGGATTCAATATGAATGCAATAAAATAAATTGCTTATTGACAGCCTTAAAAATGACTGATGAGTCAGTACTGTGTGTTATGTTATGCATGAGGGACATGCTTATTTGTCCCCTTGAAGGTGAATCTTTATGGTGTAATTTGAAGCTGGCTGCCTAGCTGTAGCATTTCTTTCATCTGCTTATCTCGACAGTACCACTGTTCCCACTGATGGGCCAGTCTTTCTGCCCCAGTCAATTTGCATGCTGACCTGTGCAGTCAGAGATGAAGGGACACATTCGTCCCTGCATGGGAAGGAGAATGAGAAGGAACGTGCTCCCTAATGTTTGCTGCTTTAGTGACAAGATGCTTTTCTTCTTTAAGCACTACTTTAACTGCAAATAAAGGTATATTGCATATCTGGCAAAACATCAGCAGGGTGACCTTCCGAATCTTGGTTTATGTGCTGTGAAAAATAAAGGGCTGAGCACATCTCCCTGAGAGCTTTGCTGCTCAGAGGTGATCCCGCTGGATCTTCTGCAGTTAACACCATAGGCAGCGGAAGGGTGACTTCAGTGGTCAGATCAGATTACTGTTGGCACGGTAGATTCCTCTGCTGATGGACAATGTTCTGCACAGCTGCAGGGAGCTCAATGAGGATCGAAGTGAAGAGCATCCAGCATGGCTGGCCTACTGCAGTGCTGGACTGGCCCTGTGGATCTGCTCTACACTCTGTCGGAGTCATGTGGCATTAGTGAACTGAGAAGAGGAGGATGTTGTCCCTCCTCCTGCCTTGCTAAGCACTCAGCTAAAGACCGTGCACTATCTAGAACAGCGAGTAGCTGTATGTAGATATTTACACATAACTTTTTACTAGCCTTTGAACTGTTTCACACCAGGCACAGGTGTTGCATCAACAGATCTTAATCTCCAGTGACAAAGGCCTCTATTTTCATGTCATTTTCTTTGAGTCTCCTTAGAGCAATGCTGTGGCTGCCCACTCCTGAGCCTCTCTGGTGCCCTCTCCAGCTCCACTTGTGTGTTGAATGATACTTCATCTCTTCCTCTGTACCTGTCCTGCAGCGTTTTACACGTATCCAAATGAGATTCTACTCCTTCTCGCAGGCAAAACTGGTAGTACTTCTGTGTAGAGGCATTACTGGAAAATTTCATCATATGAAAATGAGAACATATAAAGTCTATTATAGAGAAAGAGAAAG
>NW_010403239.1:8469-28073 GCF_000710305.1 Buceros rhinoceros silvestris
AAAGAGTGTTTTACCCAGTTGGAAGACAGAATTTGAAAATGAGTTACTTTGCAGATCTTATAGTTACAATCCTGTCCTAGACAATAATAAAGGAGTATTGATGGAAGTTTTGCCAGAGCCAAGACTGCTGGGTTTCATACAGAGGAAAGAGAGTATCTTCATTTAGTTTTATTAGACTCTTGATACTCTGCCCATGTATTTTTTAATTCACCACAGTAAAATCCTAATTAAAGAACAGACTTTGCCTCCCATTAATATGACACTAAAAAACATTTTAAAGAATGCAGCATCTTCTCTAAAAGAAATCATAATGAGAAGACAAGCTGCCAGTGTTGTATAGAATGTTGTCGCTCCCTTATGAAGCATTTCATGGTTTTAAACTCCTTGTAACATCCAGAGTGTCAGTGGAGTTAAAGGCTCATTAAACTGAGCAACTGAGTAATTTCTACAAAAAGAAATAGAAAATATTCTCAGATTTGTGTGTGTGTGTGTGTGTTCTAATTTTTACTTCTTTTGAAGCCTTTGTCAAAATAGCTCATGATGGAAGTTTTGAGAACACAACACTTTGATATCTGTCAGGAGTAGAAGCTGTTTCTCCCATTCTGCTGCTGCCAAAATATATTGAGTTTATTGTGGTATTTGATGAGTCTGACATCCAAATACTCAACTTTTCTTTGACTTAGCGTGATTTTGTTTTCATTTATCCAAAATAGAAGCGCACAACTAGGTAACTGTTCTAAGCATTCTACAGAACGCTGTTGGAATGTTCCTTAAACAAGGATTACTTTGAAAAGAAAGTATTTCCTCAGAGGATACTAAATGAACTGCAGGGTCTCTAAAGTGCTGTGACTGAATTAGGTACCACATGCTGGAGAGTTGGTGACTAATGAGATCATCATCTGAGATTAAATCATGACCGAAATCAGCCTTATCTTATCTGATTCAGACAAGATTTCCTGAAGGATGAAAAGCTGTTCTCCTGTCTTTAAGGAAAAAAAAAAAAAAAACACAAAATGAGATTAATTTCCTCCTGTGAGTAATAATCTATCCATTTGGGGAAAAATCGGCCAATGTTCCCTTCCCATCAGTTCCTTTCTATCTGATGAAGACTGATCTATAAACTTGGAAAACAAGACTGACTGCAAGTTCTGCCAGCCTCAGATTAACTGCTGGGTTTTGCCACTTGGCTGGATAGTTTCACAAATGCATATTTACAAATGCAAAATGTATTCTCTGGGCAGTCCTAGAGACATAAACATTGAGACTAGTATTTTCTTCATTGTGGTTGTGTATGCAGTGACGGAAAGTCTGGTGTTGGAGATAAAGGTGCTGGTGGATACACCATTGCACAGAAATCCACGTGTAGGAATCTTGAGGCTGCAAAGCTACAAACTCAGGAGAGAGAAGATGCCAGGGCGTGTAAACAGTAGCCTGGCTCACATAATTGAAGAAAATATCATAATTCATGGGCTCAAGTACTGAATTACTGCTACGCTTCCAACCTTTAATCTGACATTTGCTTCTTTTTGTGACACCAACTTCTTAAGTCAAATGCCTTATTTATGCGTGAAACTCCCTGGCTTATTTGTTTTTCCTTGAAAAGCAAATGGGCAATATGGAAAATCCCTTCCAGAGTGTCATCAGGCTGACATAGAGATGGTTCATCAGCTCTGACCAGAACTAACCTCTGCCACACGGGTAATGGACAAGAGAAGGCGGCTGCTGCCCTCTCCATGGACCACTTACTGCATGGAGATTCAACAGCCAGTGGCCCGTGGCTGCTGCCAGGAACAATTGCAAGGGAAGTCCTGCTAAGCCCCTGAAGCCTTTAACTGTAGATTGCTTTTAGTGCAGATGAAATCTGTGAGGAGTGTAGGTCATGAGTTATCGAGAAGTGGCACCGAGTGTCTGCAAACTGCATTTTTTGTGGTGTGAGCAGGTACAGGCAGATTTTTGCTGCGGACACATGAGCACGCCCCTGGGTGTGGGACACTGCTCTGCCAGATTTCCAGCTATTTCTCTGTACGTGGAAGGTGTCCCAGCTTGTCAGTGAAGAGGATATAAAAATGTACTTTAACAAGCAAAAACTACGGCTTTAGCTTCCTGATTTAAGCTAAAATTCCCTTTCCTCTATTTCTCAAACCAATAGACTGAGGAAGCCTGTAGCTGAAACTGGAGATGGTAAATTCTACATCACAGAGAAGTTGTCAGATGGACAAAGCAAAGCATCTTACAGTAGAAGATGAACACTGCTACCAACTGCCTGCCTGTGACACAGATCAGATAGTCTGCATTATATTTGGAGCAGGATTATTTATTAAAATCTATTGTTAGCTTCATTATCCCCCAAGAAAGTATTTATTTACGGAAATCCAACCTACTTGTTGCTCTGACAGGTAGGTCCTCTCATTTGTGAGGCCTGAACAAGGCATCATGGCATCGTGGTTTACCAGTATCTCGGTACGGTTGTGAAGAAGAAAATCAGCTGCAGTGTGAGCAGTGTGGCCTCATCTGCCGGTAGCCACTGGAGTGTCTGCTGTGTGGATGAGGGTTCCTCATTCCGAAATCACAGAATTAGAATGTTGCTCTCTAAGCATTTGTAAGAACTTTTTTGAAGGAGATTTCTGAAAATCCATGTTATTTGGGGAACAGCCATCATCCATAAACGTGCGTTAGAAATTCCAGGGGTAAACAGTCTTGTCAGATAAACAGGTTTTTTGGTTTAGGGTCAAGGAGATCAGCAAGTGATTTTTCACGTTTCAGTTTCACACAATGGCAGCACATGAGGGACCCAGCACTGCTCGGAGCCAAACACAACGTGGGGTGAACTGTCATTGCAAGGGGATTCCCTTCTCACGGACCTTGTTTCAAACCTATTGCAGGCTTGGCTTGGCTTGGCTTCCCTTTCTGAAGGAGCTGAACTGTGCCAAAACAAATCATGTTTGTACAGTGAGTAGACATCAGCTCCGTACAGAAACTGTAATTTTCCTATTGGGCTAAGTGCAGCAGATAAAAAAGCTAATTGGTTAGTTTAATTTTTTATTCACTACATCCAGGCATGTGTTACAGCTTTTGCTGTTTCCTTGTCTGCTTTGCATTAGCTGGGCCAACCATTTAAAACCCGGTCAGGTTCCAGAACTGAATTAGACCAAAAAAGCCCCCCCGGAGCTCAGGCTGCATTTCACCGTAGTTGGTATTCATGGAATCATTCGACAGCAGTACAGGTATAGCAAGAGGAGAACCTAGCCCTGATTTCAAAATGAGTTCTAAGATAATCTTTCTTAAACTGTGTCTTCCTAGATTTAGTAAGTTAATTTTATTTCCTGTTTGCATTTTTTAAAGGCTAGATCTCATTTAAACATTTCAAACTGAATCTGGAAATATTCCAGAATATTGATTATTGACCATTGGCTATAAGGGACATTCTTGCTATAACAAATTTGCCAAACCTTCCTTTAAAGGGTGGATGGATTGGAGATCACCATCAGCCAAACACAGCTCTGAGTCCTCAGGCTAAGAAAAGCGACCACTTGAGTTTGTTCAGCCGTTCCTTCTGCAGCATGTTTATGAATGGCCCGCTGACTTTGCACACCCAGACTGCACGGCTGGTCACTCGCTGTAAAAGGAGACGCTGCAGCCTTATGCTAATGAGAGCAAAATAACCAGAGACCTTAAGGCC
Organism: Buceros rhinoceros silvestris; assembly: GCF_000710305.1. Classification (NCBI taxonomy): domain Eukaryota; kingdom Metazoa; phylum Chordata; class Aves; order Bucerotiformes; family Bucerotidae; genus Buceros; species Buceros rhinoceros. The sequence goes on from NW_010403239.1 coordinate 12,149, forward strand.
GCTGAGTCTGGTGCTGCTGTGATAGAAGATGGTGTTTTCATGTTAATGCAGTATCTTTGTGGTGATGGAAAAGCACTGGAGGAGCACTTTTGACTCTCTCGTTGGGATAAGTCGTGTGATTAATGTCATCCCTTCCTTGGGTGTCCTTTTATTTATCTGCTAAATTTTCAGACTTGAGCATTTGCCTCATCGTTGCCTGACTCGTGCTGCTGCAGTGAATGCTGGAGCAGCCTGTTGACCGAGAACTCGGCGATTCACTGGTCATTCCCAGAGGGGAAACCAGCCGTTTGGGAGTGAAGCAGCACTTGCACCGCATCCTCGTGTATTTAACAGGACAGTGGGTAACAGGATGTCATGCACAGCTGTAACGGTGGATATGCAGAGCCTGCTGTCATGAGCCCTCGCTTCAACAAGCCACCAAGCCCTCGGCGTGGGGCTAGGGAGGCAGAGAGGAAGAAAACACCTCTGCTGTATTGAGCGAGCTTTCCATGGCAGGGTGAATCTTTCACCTATCATGCTACTGTATGCAGACAATTTTAATTATGCTTAGGCACCCAGCATCATCCGTTACAGGGTTACACTCATTTTTATTGGGGGACAATTAATCTCTAGTCATATTTTTGAAGGAGAAAAAATGAGTAAGTTAGCACGTTTGCTAGGGAATGTTAGCACGTGACCTGAAATATGGCAGCTCCCTTTAATGTAGCATCTCCCAAGAGAACGTTAGCTATTTCAGACTCATCTCTCACGGTATGGACATCCCCACATGCAGTCTAAGGGGAGCATTTGTACCTCCCTGACATCGCCTCGCTCAGGTTGCTCTTGTTATTGATGGTATAGTTAAAGTCTCTGTATCATTTTGACGGTTTTAATGGCATGTGCATTTGCAGCGTAGCTCTTGTGTAAGCTTTAATCAGCTTTCTGTTCACACGGTGTTGCTGTTATTATTTATATCTATTATGGTAACACACAGAGACTATCAACACGAGCAGGATTAGACCATACTAGGCCTGGAGTGTATTTTAAAATGGCCTCTTCATGCCCATGGGAGAAGTGGTGTAACAGTCCTGAGTGCAGTGGGCTTCCATGGCTCTGAGGCTGCTCTGCCCTGTGGCTCACAAACTGGAATCACCGTCACACCCCAGCTGGGATTTGCCACGCTGATGTGTATAGAAAAAAAAAATCTTGGTAGCTGAAGTCTTTGATTTCTCTGTTATTTAATTTTCAAGCAGGAGCTACAGAACTCCAATCCCATAGTTACGTGCTTGAGCAGTCTCACACCCGGGTGGTCCTATTGAGCTCAGTGGAATTGCTTTATGAATAAGTACTTGGATGTAGCTTATCAACTCTGTATCTGCCTACCTTTGTAAAGGTACCACAGTGCAGATCGGTGAGTTACCACAGTATAAACATCACACAATGGCCCGGTGAAATCACAGCTTGCAACTTCACAATCTGTCACTGCAGTGTGGGCCTGGAAGGGAAGGGGGAAAGCAATCACCAGGAATTTATAAACCTTGAGCAACCAAGATCTTACTTTCATGTGAGATTACTGCAGTGCAAAATCAGGTTAGGATGATATTTCATTATCACAAAGTTTACACTAACACATTGCCAACTAACTTCTCTCAATTCCCTTTGCAATTAATCAGCAGTGGATGAAATGATACCTCGTGAAATGGCTCTGCTCGTTGTGACATATACAGGGCTTGAACCGATAGCTAAATCAGAAAATCTTTACCATCCGAGGTGAAGACGTAAATCTAGAAGATGCCAACTTGTCATTGTGTGTGTAAGATCCGTCACTAGAGGGACAACAGGACGTTTGCCTTGGGTATACGCACATACTGTGACTCTGGTTTCTAACTGTTTAGAAAAGTGTAGTCAAAACCTGCAAGTAGTTTCAGGGACAGAAGAAGGAGCCCAACAAGTGCAAAGGTTGTCTCAGGCTCCCTGTACATGAGACAGGAGAAGCCCTATCTTTTCGTAGGTCTGTTTTTCCCTCTGTCTTCCATGAGCATTCAGATGTACTTAAATCCTCATTTTTATGTCCTCTCCGTAGTAAATCCCCATGAAATTCACATTCTTGCTAGCTATCTGGGATGCCAAGCTGTTTTATTTCATAGATAATTAAAACATTTTGGCTGGCTACTTACGGCTAAACACACTGAATGTTGCAATGTGTGCTCGCTGATGCTTTGTACTTAGAAGCCTTTGGAAAAATCTGTGTAACTGCCAGCTGGTCACTGCGGGCTTCTTTTATTATCCAGATTTGGGGGTTTATGCTTTTACAACCAATTAGAGCAATTCCTGCTCCTTACTTCAGCATTTTGCTCTTCCTTTTGGCTAGATTGTGGAGTGGAATTTGGTACAGGGAGAAAGCATGTGACCAGATATCAATAGCAAATAAGGGCTCCAGTAAGACTGACTTACATAAAAGGAGTTGTGTTTGGGGCAGACGCTGTAAATGTGGAACACAGTGCTTGAGCTGACAGTGGGAAACGGTTTTCCCTTCATATAAAAGGTTTGCTTTCCTCTTCACTTACTTTCAAACTGAAAACCACAAACCAAGGAGACAAATCTGATGTTTGGAGCACTCACCTGGGACATGGAAGACCAAGGATATAAGTCACATCTTCTAATGAGTGTTATTTATTCAGATTAAGCAGTTTAATTGCAGCTGTAATTATATCAGCCCAGAGGAACCCGCGCTCTGGCAGTCAGGGCTCTGCTGTGAGGTGTGGTAAGGTAGGAATCCAGGCAGAGTCAGGTGTGATTCGTGCGTTCCCCTTCCCCTTGCCAAGGGCTATCGGCTGTGCTTGTGCAGCTCAGATTGGTACACTTCGTGGAGCTGCAGAACTGCATCCCTTGATGTTCAGGCTCTGCAGAAAACAAATCAGTGTTTCTGGAATGGAAATTGCTGGGAAACTCCCATCAGCTCCAGCAGATATACCCCCTGCCCCAGAAGGCTTATGGAGCCTTAGCGAGTGTCTGTGTGAAATAAAGGTACATCATCTTTTTCTACAGTTTCTCAGCAATCATTTAAGACTTAGAAAGAGTAAGATTTTGTTTGCTTGGCTCCCAGCAGTGTTCGAGGAACTATCATCCCTGTTTACAGCTGTGGGGAAAATGAGGCAAAGAAATAAAACACCTTGTGTGAGGCATGGGCAGGATTGGGCACAGGGGTGCATTGCATGCTCTGCTTTCTGCAGGACATGACACCGTCTCTGCACGGGCATCCTGTGAGACCCTTCAGATCCTTCTGGAGACCTCAGAGTTGTCTTCTCATGGGTTTATTTTGGCCTTTAATACTGTTGCTCAACAAGCACAAGTTTGTGAACCGGTAATCGGCTGTGCGAATTGAGTATGGGCTCTCTTCATTTTCTGCTGAATATCCTCAGACTGACCAATGAGAAGGGCAAAAAAATTGTTGCAATTAACTGATAGATCTAATCATAGAACACCAGGTTGGAAGGGACCTAAAGTATCGTCTGGTCCAACGTTTCATTGGAAAAGCCCAGTCTAGTTGTCCAGTGTCAGTTTAGAGCCAGGTACTGAGAAAGCAGAGGGCTGTGAAATCTCTAGGGCAAGAGTTTCAGGCATAAGTGGGCTTTACATTTACCTTGTGAAGGCTGGAAAGAGAGATTCAGGCCTGAGAAGCAGCGAGTGTCACCTGGGGATTAGTTTACATGTTTGCAAATGAAAGACCTTGTGAAGACAGCTCTGCTGCTGGGATTACGCACTCCTTCCCTGCCTGGCGGTGGATTGTACACGAGCAGGAGGGTTGTTGATATAATTGAAACCAGCTCTCTGAGCACAACCAACTGTACCTGGAAAATGATCTGTAACTGTCAACTGGGATTTTGCCAGCAGCTCCATTCTGAATAGAATGATTTTCCTCACCCTCAGCACAGCTATATTGAAAGGCTGCCAAGTGAGGGGAGTTCTGGCGAAGAAATCCTCGGTTGTTTGGACCATGGTTGTTTGCTGACCGTTTCCTGAGGAAGCCTTGGCCTCTGGGTGTTGGAGCTGGCTGTTTAGGATATGTCTGTCTTAAATGGCTGTTTGGCAGGCGCTGATTGCTCTTTCTGTAGCAAATCAGGATCGGTTTCCATAACACCGACTCCCCTCTCTCACCCCGCATATGATCCACGAACAAGGAGAAGGGATGAGGCAGGGTTCTTACAGTGCCTTGACACGGTCTCTAGGAAACCTCTCCTTGTGTCAATGGCCAGGCAGTTTGGGGCCCTTCTCTATTGCCAGTACGTACTGTTACTGGCACAGAAATCACCTGACCTAACACCCTCCCTCATGTCAGCCTCATGACATCTCGTCTCCAGTTTTATTTTCTCCCTTTCCATCTCTCTACTCCAGAAAAAAAAAACCAAAACAAAAAAACACCACGAAAGGAGAAAGCCTTCTTTAGATTATCGTATTTATTATCTTAAGGGAACAGCGCAAAGAAACAGTATTTGACAACATTATTAAAGCTACAAGATTTTCTTGGCAATACAACCTGCCATTTACCACACTGCAGTCAGGATGTGATCCTCTGCATCTAATTCCACTATAAATTCATTCCTTCCAGCTATCTAAGAGCACTAAGAAACAGGATATTAAAAGATTTGGGTCCTGATCCAATAAGGGTGTTAAACAAGTCCTCAAGTTTAGGTATATAACTAGTGCTGTTGTCTCCATGCATGCCGAAGTACATTGCTGGGGCAGGGGTTTAGAAGGCTGAGGGTCCTTTAGAAAGTCGCTGGTGTTAACATGCCTCTGCCTGCCCGCCAAAGCGAGAGAGGCTGAGAGGAGCTGCTGGTGCTGCGCTTTCCTAATCATCTCGGTCAACGACTGTGTGTTTTCCAGGTTGCGATAGCGAGCACTGGGGACCCCACTGCAGCAACCGCTGCCAGTGTCAGAACGAAGCCCTCTGCAACCCCATCACAGGGGCCTGCGTCTGCGCGGACGGGTACCAAGGATGGCGCTGCGAGGAGCTCTGCGAGCCGGGGAGCTACGGCAAGGGCTGCCAGTTCCAGTGCCAATGTCACAACGGAGCTACCTGCGACCATAAAACAGGGGAATGTCACTGTGCTCCTGGATACACAGGAGTATTGTAAGTGCAGTGAGAGGTGTATTTCACTCTGCTTCATTTAACAGCCTGGCTTTGACTGCTTTTAATGCCATGAGCAATTGCCAAAATTAACACCATCTATGTCTTACACACCTGCCTCTGTAGAAATGAGGTAACAGAACATCAGAGACTAAATAAAGGAAATGTCTTTTTTTGCTGCTAATTATACCTGTCTACAAAATAAAATACATTCTAGTACTACAGTGAACCTAAAATCCATTATATTTTCCAGCCTGTACAATCTACCTGTTCCCCATTTCAGTATGTGAATGCAATATCAATTACAGCTGAGTTTTTATAAGCAAGTGGACATTCTACTCACAGCAGTCCAGTGCAATATGAACCGGGACTTACCACCCCCAGTCTATTTGACTTTAAATCTGACAGAGGAGGCATTACTGTTAACTATATCAGCCTTCTATCTAGGGGGTAAATTTTAAGCAGGGATTTAGCGGTGTGACTCTTACTAACTTTAACGAGAATCGTGTAGCTAAATCCCCATCCACCGCACTGGGAGTTTACCAGTAGGATTCGCCAAATCTGCATATTAATTTTAGGACAGCAAGCAGTAGTTCCTTGTTTAAAATTGCCCACAGTGTAACATCAGTTCTCATTAGAGATCTTTCGGTAGTTTCAGAAGTAATTATGTTTTTCAAAATTATTTAAGGGAAAAAGAGATTTAACCACTGAATTTGGTTGGAGAACTATTACAGGTGACTTAATCCTTTTGCAGTCTAATATTATGTGTTGACCTGCATGAAGGGGAAGGCAGGAAATAAAGACAATATTAACCCTCATAAGTAAACAATAGGCCTTTTGAACATTTTATTTAGTACCTGATTTTCTCACAGACTTGTGACCTCAGCCCTGGAAGTACTCGCTGCTAAAGATTCCACTCCCTGTTAGGAGTGGTGCCATGGAGTATCAGTTCTCAGCAGTAAGTACTTGCAGGGCTCTGTTGTCTGAATGTCCTCACCAGAGGATAGTCAGTTCGAGGAAGAACTACAGTAGTTTCAGAACCTGGGATTGGTGATGAAACGCACCAGTGTGTGAATGTAGGAGACACGGGGTTTTGCAGGGGGTAACCTACATAGGCCCCCCACAAATAGTGAGAGAGACCCAACGAGCTTAAATAGCCTTTAAATAATGCTGAGTTCTTGCCAGTCCATTATACCCTGCAAATGTTAACATTTAGTAGTGACTGGAGAAATTTCAAGCATTTTAATCACATCCTTTTATTCTATTTACAGCATCTTTTATTGCCATAGCACATAATTCGTATTGAGGGCTTCATCCTACAGCTCTTACTTTCCTGGGCTGTTTTAGTGGATATGAGTTGTCCTGTTGAGATGGGTGGAGTTTGGTATGTGCATAAAGATTACACACGTGCCTCAGCCTTACAGGACTGGATCCATGGCACACAAATAACCCCAGCAGAAAAGAAATCTGGTCTGATTGGTAATGCCAGCTGAGGCCTGCTGAGGTTTCACAGTTTGACTAAGGACTCCCATGCTGACGTGTGTGGTGGGTTTTCCTCATGTACTGTTTTCTGTAAGTTCTTTTAAATGATCTCTTGGTTTTTGTCTCTTTTCTCTCCACAAAGTTGTGAAGAACGCTGTCCCCCTGGCAGTCATGGAGCTCAGTGTGAATTGCGCTGCCCTTGCCAGAACGGGGGAGTCTGCCATCACATCACTGGAGAGTGCTCCTGTCCTCCTGGATGGATGGTGCGTCCTTGGTTCATACTCATCCCTCCTTTAGAGGTTGGAATAGGAAGTTAAGTGTCCACTGTCTCAGCAGACACCTTACCTTCCCTGTATGCTTGTGATGCCTATCTGCTACTTCTTGACACAAGGCTACGACTTGTAACTACCATCACAGAGTTAAACAAAGAGCAGCAAACCGAGCAGTGACTCCTCATTACACTTCTGTGTGGGAGGAGAGACAAAAAAATTGTCTGAATTACAGTTCCTTGGCATATTCCCTGCACCCATAGACACTGACCTCACACAGGGCCACAAGCTCAAAGCTCAGCTCAACATTGTCAAAAGCACTGTCCTATTTCCCCTTCAGGAGAGAGGGAGAGAGAGAAGCAGGGGGAATTCAGTGGCTCGGGCAGTTGTTCAAGCAGGACTGTCCATAGGACGGAGAGGCTGGTTCAGTGCCTGCCCTTACTCAGGGATAATTCCCACTGATTGCAATGGCTTTGCTCGCATCAGGGCTTGCACTGGAGAGAACAAATTGCCCTAACCTTTAATCCTTTGTGTCACGAAAGCAAGGCCAAACATTTTAAAAGGCCTCAACTTTATCAATAATGTAATAATTAACTCTCTTGGGGTTTGCCAAGTCTCACAGGCCTGTGCACCATTTGGTTGTACTGAATTTCCTGGCATTTTTCCTGTATCTGACAATTAGTCTCTTGGCAATCCTGCTGGATTTTGATGCATACAAGGACTGTGACATATTATTGAATACGTTGATGACCCTGAAGCTCATCATACAACTATGGCTTCCGATGTGGGCTTTACACCTGTTGAAACATTAAGTGCTGAGAGAGACGTTTAGAGTTGTTTTAGACTAGTACAGCAAATGCTGCCTCCCTTTGCTCACACAGTTGCTTTCGGTTCAGAAGTACCAGCCCTGAAATTCTGGTGGCCGTCAGGCAGCAACAGGGCAGAAGAATATTGCTGCCCATAATCTTTGGTGGAAGCTGTGTGTCGAAAATCTCTCTCTCACTGGAGAGTTAAGAGTCTCTCTAACTTGACCAGTCATGGCAAAGGCGGTGAAGATTTTATTCCATTTCAAATGGCAGAGCAGGCAGAGATTTTCAGAAACCAGTAGGAATATGGCACTTCACCTTCAACTGGCGTTCAGTGGAGACAGAGAGTAAAGAGTACTGGAGCTAAAGCACAGAGGAAGCAGCTTAAATATTTTTGAGGGCCTATCAGTCCCTCATTCTGGCACTGCCCCTAAGAAGTGATCGATAAAGTGATTAACATAAAAATACTACTTTTAGGGTAATTTTTTCACCTCCCCTTATCTTCTGCATAGCAGTATTCCTCCGGATCTGAGTTGTTGTTGTCTTCTTTACATGTATTTTATCAAGAGTTTTATCTTTTTTTTTTTTTTTTTGCAAAGTTAAAAGATCCCTAATGAGATAAGAATATCCGAGAAGGAAGTTTTTAGAGGTTTTTTAGGATGCAGCACAGACCCTGAAGAAGAACCGCAGCTCTGGTCATGTATTCTGTCCTGCCCTGTTCCTTACTGCTCAGAGTTTCTTCTCTGCATTTTTAGTGGCCCAGAGAGACTTTCCTGAAAACTTTGTTGTTGGCTGCTCTGTCCCCAGAGAAACCCTAGAGTTAACAATTGATGTTTGAAACAAGCATAACTGAAAATTGAAGAGAGAGATCAAGTATTCCAGGGGAAGAAACTGAAATTATAAGTAAAAGCACTCAGCTTGTAAATGTTGGGATTTTAAGTATAAAGGATCTCTCTAGGGTTTTAATGAAAAGCTGGTAATTCAGGACACAGAGAGGGAAAAAATATATTTTCATGCTGTATTTTTAACTCTTAGTGGTCAGAATGGTTTGGGAAGTGAGACATGAGTGGGCTGTAAATTAGCAAGCGAGATGGGATTGCTAGACAGCATTCGTTTTATTTCACACCCTGGATAGTCCTTCTTTGACATCAGGAATTTTACTTGCTGATTTTGAGGCTTGAGACTGCATGTATATATTGAATATACCATCATGCTGGAAGGAGAGAATTCTCCCTGGATTTATACAAGTGCAAATCCACTTGGATTTTATTGCTGCTGGATGAGCTGTGACTTTTATCCTTTCCTAGGATGGGCTTGTTAAGAGCAGCTCAGCTCCCTTTGGGGCTTGGTTACCTGTGGGATATGTAAGGGGAGGCAGTAAGTTGGGCAGGAGGAAATTCTAGGGTTCTTCCTTGGATCTGCTATCTTCTAAGCCTCGTGCTTTTACTGCTTTCTCCTGCTATTTCTTTCCTCCTGCTTCCTCCCACCCAGTGTAGACTCTCTCAGAAACACTAAAAGTTAGATGAACTGTGTCCTGTGAGATTTTACTGTTCTGTGGGTTTTTCACCAAGAAGATGACGGCTAACAGTGTGTATTGTTGAACTAGCCACAAACTGTGGCTTCCAGCGTACTACGATGTCGGGCTTTTTCCACTTCTGTGTCTTTGTGGCAGTGGAAGTTAGTGGGTGGCTGCTTTAAGGCCTCATTAACAACTCACAGTTTTGATTCTGTACATCTTTCTCATTTGCAGTATTAAAATCTCCAAGCTCTCACAGAAAGCAGGGAGAGAATTGAAATTCAGCATTTACAGTGCTGAATTACACTTTTGAAGACTAGATCTCTGTGCTCAAGACAGCAGCAATCTTGCCTTACATGACAGAGCATTTGCCACTGGCAACACACCCTGTTTGGTCCCAGGTCCCGGCCTCAAGACCCTGCGTTATGGTGCCATGATCATACAACACATTCTGCTAATCACTTTTCTGTCATTGCCTCTAGGCTTTATGAAGCGACTATAGTCTGTAGTTTAGTCTCTTTTTCTTTCTGTTGTGGATTTTAAACATGGAACTGTGTGAGAAAATGGAGCAGAAAAAGATCTTTTCTATCCTAAAAAATGGTTGTAATAGATCAAACAATGTCAGAAGCAGAAGCTGATGAGATCAGGGCCTTAAAAAAGGTGCTGATGGGGTGAACTTTACTGATTAGATGTATAAGCAGAAGGAAACGTTGGTCTGACATTTGATCCTTCGGAGAGGGATGTTTTGGATTCCCTGAGTACATATTAATGCAAAAAGCACGTTTAAAGACTCTCTTGGCTCCAGGGGGATGCAGCAGAGAGTATTGCTTTCTCATCATTTGTTGATAGAAATCCTGTTCCTTTTGAGATGTGAAGAGAGAAAGTATTTATTATCGAGATAAATGGGTACTTACATTTTCAGATATATAGTGTTGTGTATTACCCAAGTCCAGAGACACCAGTTTTTTAACACTGCGATCTGAAAGTTCTTGAACTGAGGCCAACCTGTCTATTTTACAGCCAAGGAGGCTTGAAGTATCTATTTTATGGTTACAGTGAAGAGCAGCCTCTCCACTTCAGGGCTGTTGGTATTGCTGAACTTCACGAACTGTTGAGCGAGAGCCCCGAGGAGTGAGAGCAGCCGTTATGTTCCCGGTTTATGTTTTGTATAAGTCGTGTCTAAGATGTGCCTTGTACAAAACTCAGAGCCCCTGGGGTGTGGTTAGGGCAATGAGGCTTCTGAGAGATTAAACCAAAATAATAACAGGGACAGAAGAGCACTGTCTCTGTCAGCCCTGTGCCTGTGCGTGGCACTGGCAGCAGCACCCCTTGCTACCAGTGCCAAACATTTTCCATTACAGGACCCCATCTTCCAATTACAGCGCTGCCAGACTTGTTTTGGCTGAAGTTACTCAGCTGGATGCCAGCCTCAGATTTTATGTTTGCCTACATAAAAAAAAAAAACAAAAAACCAAACAAACATTCGTACAACATCTAAGATAAGGCCTTTATACGTGGCAGGGCACATTAGGTGATACTTGGAGGAAAACCACGTGAGTCTGGCAGATTAATTCTCCAAAGACCGTCCATGGTAGTGTTCTCTGCCTTGGGGCTCAACAGCTGGAACAAGGCTTGCCGAGCAACTGCTTTTCCTGAGGAGCAGCTCCAGGGTGTGCAACCAAGAATGGCAGTCTGTCTCTTCTTCACTTTCAGAGATGGTTAAGCAGGGAGGGGAAGGAGGAAACAACTCAGAGATAGGGATTTGAGTCCAGATGAAGGAGAGGACTAAAAGAGAGTCAGCAGCTAGGATTTGGGGTAGACTGGAATAAAGAGGCAGGAGGGCAGAGGGCTGGGAGCAGAGGGCAGAAGGTACTCACCAAGATGTGGGGTTGAGGCAGGTCAGGGACTGGGATCCTCCAAGGGTGGAATAAGGCGCTCGAGCAACTGCTTTTCCTGAGGAGCAGCTCCAGGGTGTGCAACCAAGAATGGCAGTCTGTCTCTTCTTCACTTTCAGAGATGGTTAAGCAGGGAGGGGAAGGAGGAAACAACTCAGAGATAGGGATTTGAGTCCAGATGAAGGAGAGGACTAAAAGAGAGTCAGCAGCTAGGATTTGGGGTAGACTGGAATAAAGAGGCAGGAGGGCAGAGGGCTGGGAGCAGAGGGCAGAAGGTACTCACCAAGATGTGGGGTTGAGGCAGGTCAGGGACTGAGATCCTCCAAGGTTGGCATAAGTCGCTAGGAGGATGCTGGATGATGCATCCAGCCAGTGGTCAGGGGTTAGGCAGGTATTCCACAGCAAAATCACTTCTTCTGGATGCAGTGCTGCTGCACTGCTGATGTGGGGAGTCAAATTGCATATACGTCATCACTGGTGGCTTTCTGCAACTCTTCCATCCTCTTGTTCCCATCCTGCCTCCTCCATGGCTTAGATGAGGCCCTGGCAGATGCCATTCTGTGCAGCTTGAAGAGATGAGTGTGGGAGCTGGATAAGAGTAGAGGGAGTGAAGTAGGCAGGATCTGAAGAGTGGTAGAGGACTTCTCTGGAAGCTGTAGTCAGTCTTCTTCGTGGTTGGATGAAGTGGGGCTGTCTGAACAGGGGAGATCATCACAAACTATTACAAAACTTCATCCTCCCAGTGCAGCCTTTCCAACAATCCCTCTCTTCCCAAATATCCACTTTGTGTCACGTACCCAGGGTAGTTCCAACAACTTTTCAGACTCTGTGCTTCACACAAAGCCCACCAGCACATAGACAGCTTTAGCCTCCTCTGGTTGCCTTTAGCTCCTCCCAAGGCTTCCTGCGTCTGTTCAAGGGGCAGTGAATATCCAGCCAGCCCAACTGCAGTTTACCGGGCAGATCCCAATTAGCAGTGACTGTACAGTGGTGAGAAAAACCCTTCTGAAGATCAGGCAGACAGGCATTTACTCTGGAAGCAGAATTTTGAGGCCGTCTTTAGCCCATTGTAACCAGAATAAAAATACTGCTGCTACACTTAGATCTAGTTTTAGCAAGAAGGACAAGAAAAATCCAAGCTGCTTACAGAAATGTATTGCATTATGAAAGTTGACTGGAATACTGCTCTTTCTGCAACCTCACCAGGGGCTGGTGTGTGCACAGCCATGTTCTCCTGGAACGTTTGGAATCAACTGCAGCCAGGAGTGCCCATGCCACAACGGAGGACACTGTGATCCCGTGACAGGAAAATGCGTCTGCTCAGCTGGCTATACAGGAGACAGGTAAAAATCACAACCCCAACGCCTTTAGTTTTACCTATGGATTGGCAATATTTATATCCCTTCTAGGGCAACCTCACTCTCTGAAAAATGGTGTTATGTTTCTATTGCTCCAATTAGGTTCATCCTTCAGAAGCAGTTCAAGCATTATAAATGTGACAATGTTATTACTTTTTATTGGCAATGCTCTCCATTTACGGGCAGTTTTTAATATAACTTTTAAAATTTAATGGATTAAATTTAATTTAGATATTTACAGTGATAAATTTAATAGAGAGCATTACATGTTTACAAGATATGTAAATGAACTATATTTATACAAATTAATATCCTCAAGAGTAAGCAATGCAGCAGTTTAATGTTTCCTTCAGCCTCTTTGTGCTGCTGCAGCACTGATCCATCTCAGACACCAACAAAAGGTGCTGCATCTCAAAATTTATAAACGAGACCCTTCACCCATCAATCGATCAGAGAAGAAGGTAATACTCTTTTACAAAGGTGTCATGGCTTCAGCAACATGACACCACAGCAAAGTCAAGGTGGGACTGTAACGCTTGTTGGCTTAGTCCTCCAGCTAATCCTGCCAGCAGGGCTCACGATGGCGGGGACGCTGCACTTCAACAAGCTTTCAGCGGCAGTTTTCACCAGGGGTTGGTCTGTGTCGCCAGGGTTTCCAGGGACCATGGGCACAGCTCACTAGCGTTTGCTATGCTAAAGCCCTTTCTCCTCTATCTTACCTTGTTTTACTAGCTAGAACAAGCTACTATCAATGCACTGACATATGCTACAATTGTACTTTTATGCAGCAAAGCTCACTGAATTTATCATTTCTTGCTTCATTGTATAATCAGCAGGTCTTTCTAGCACACCAGCAGACCAGCCTTCCACACTGTGCTGGGGTTCAGGGGGCTGTGCTCTTCCCATTGAACACGGAAGTTCCTTTTCTTCCATTTTATTGACTGGAGATTGTGGCAGAATCTGCATGGGGTTGAATATGGTGAAATGCTAATTATTTCAAATTAATTTAGTGGAGAAGACATCAGTGTGTCTCTCTTCTCTCATCCTCCGTCTAGAGACACTGATTTCAGGCATAGGGCACCAGGTAATTACTGTTGCTAACCAAAGCTTTCTCTCCATTTGGAGACAATTTTCCCAGAGGAAGCAACTGTGCAGCCAGGACACTTACACTGGTGACCACACTTCAGTCCCACACCGTGCTCAGGAGCTGACAGAGGCCTCTGTCTCTAGGTCTCATCATTTGGTTGTTGCAGACCTAGATCGATCTCTGGCTGGAGATGAAGCAGCAGTGTTAGAGCTGTCGGGAGCTCCCAGCCAGCAGCCTGCAGCTGAGCCAGCTTCTTTGCTCAGCTGCCAACTTAGCCCCTGGCTGTGAGGGAGGACATGCAGCAGAAGACCTGGCTCTGCTACAGGCATGTGGCACAGGGAAAGAACGCAATGGAGTTGCTGAACAGCAACACATAACGCGCTCCAGCAATAGAGTAGGGAAAGGACCACAGGGGATGAGGAAAGGAGATGGCAAATAGAAAACAGAAGACCTAGTTCTGCTTGCTGTCAAAAGCAGAGGGTTCTGCTGCTCATCGCCCCTGGAGAAGGCGGCTCGAGGAGAGACTGGCAGAGGAGGCAATACAGGGCAGACCTGACAGGAGTTCACAAGAACTGTCCTTGAGCAAAGGGACATCAGGCTCTCAGATCTGAACTTGGAGAAAAGAGAGAGAGGTTTGGACTCCAAAGAAGGATGTTGCTGCGGAAGGGAGAAAATAAGGCGTGATCAGTTGGAAGAGGTGGAAATGAAGCAGAAGGAAGGTCATATTGTGGACATGCACCCAAGCAAAACCCTTGTGAATGGCTCACCTGCCCCTCCAGAAGCAGAGGAGTGAAAGATAGGTGCTGAAGGGAGAGCCGAAGCATGGAAACGCAGGTGCGTGACAGGGTAGGTGAGAACAGGAGGAAGTCAGGGCAGTTTGGAGAGTCCTAGCAGCAGGGGAAAACTGTCTCAGCCTAGAAACTCCCACCTTTCCAACGGGCTCCCAGAAGGTTAAAACATGTTTATCAGCCTTTAATCAGCTTTCCATGAGGGAAATGAAACCGTAGGCCCCTTATATTCAGCCAGGGTTCTGCCCTCCCTTTGGACAGGACCACATGTGGCCGGTAATTGTTTGTTCCGAGCAGGCACATGAACCTGTACGTAGCTGCTGAGTCCAGTTAGTCAGCTGTAGATTGCCCAGTGATATCAAGACCTTTCAAGGTCTTGAAAGAGTCTGAATTGCTTTCGTTGGTTATGTGTTCACACTGCGTGGACAATGGGGCAGATTAGTCAGCACCATTCTACCTTAAAGTCCATTTTACTCTCTGGATCTCATGCAACTGTTGCACTGTTACAGTATAATTGCAAATACAGCAGGACAATGCTGCTGCACAACAAAATCATGGTTTTGTTAAAATTTTACAAGGCACTGAAAACATTTTCTTAATAATAGTAGACATTGTGAATAACAATAAAACCATAAAAACTCTTTATCTCCCATCATCCTTTCGAATTGTCAGTAAGTACTGTACAACACTACAGCTCATTGTCTTGTGCAGGAGGTAATAAAGTACAGTTAGATAAATATCTGCGGAGGTGAAGCGATCGTAAAGGTCGATGTAAGTGTAACTGCCACCCACATGTTGTTCCCTGCCTGTTTCCCAGGAAGTGGCACTGTGCTGCCGAGGAAATTGGCCATCACTGGTGATAACTGTGTGCTCGGCTAAAATGGCGATACGTCATGTAAATGTGTGTTTGCAAACTGGAAACAGTAATAGCAGAAGCACCGTTAGAAGCTGAGGATGGAGTGTCTAAGAATTGAGTGGCTGACAGGAACAGTGAACATACTGTTTGAGCTTTGTTTTCTAGGTTGCCATTAAACCTAAAGATTGAATCTTCACAGAATAAACACCACATTTGTTACAGCAGTATGAGCAGACTCATTCTGTTGTGGCTGTGTTTGTCCTGTATCTTTTATCGGCAGAACGGCCATCTCCAGGTTAGTGTATTTTGGATGGGGTTTAATATTTGCCTGTGCTATGTAAATGTGATCACTGCTTCAAAACAAAATAACAAACAAGCCTAAAAAATTTTACAGCGTTATTCCATGAAAAAAAATTATCTGGAAGAAATGTAGGTGTGTGTCCAAAGTTAATCCGTTAAGCAGGCTGTCTTATGTTTAATATTTTGTGAAATTGCTTCCATTAATTCTACAGGTGACAGCCGTATTATCCTATCCCAACCCAAATAATTATAGTACATATTAAAGTTCAGTGGGTATTATAATACGGATCTCCCCAGACAGGCAGAAAGCAATGTAAATTAAAGAAGAAGCATAACTAGGGCTTAGCAGCTCATTTTGTAATTTAATTGAACAATGTATCTGGTTGTTAATGGTGCTGTGGACACATTAGATTGATATGTTGCAAAGGAAAGATGTTTAAGTAGAAAGCTAATTCCTG
>NW_010403239.1:28161-32683 GCF_000710305.1 Buceros rhinoceros silvestris
TCCTGCTGTGATTATTCTTATGTTCCAGAGGAGTCATTATTAGTATTCTTTGTATAAAATTCATTAGCAGTAGCTGCTTGATCTCCAAATAAATAAGTTGGTTAAATTGTTAGTAGAAAAAGGCTAATTATGTAAATGGATTAGGTCGTCAATATTTCATTTCCAGATGCTTTTCTCCCTGCTAGGTAATGCTTCATCTTCTATAAATATAGAATGATACAGTGCACTATTGACTAAGTATTCATCTCGTTGAGTACAGTGCTCTCCCGCTCGCAGGCAGAGCTGCCTACGGCAGTGGGGACGTAAGGCATCTTAATATGTTCTTCATTGCATTTCATTTGCTTTTAGTGTTTCAGCCCTAACATTACCCGTCCTTTGCTGGCGATTTCCTTTGCAGCTGAGCTCCCCTGGGAGCGGCAGGGCTGGCAGCCAGTCCGCTGGTGCTTCTGCGGGCTCTTCCCCTTTCTCTTTGTCACAGGCTCCTCTCTCTTTGGGTCTCATATGAACTCCTGAGTTTGGATTGTCTAACTAGCAACTGCAGTGCTCGCTGCAGTTAAATCGCTGGCTAGGCCTTTTGCTTTGTTCATTTATTTTTAGCAAAACGTGATAATCTGAAGCTGCGAAAGTGATGCTCTTCTATACTGCCTGTACAGTGTGGTTTTGCCTGGCTTGCATCACACATTAATCTTTTATTACGGATCATTATATTACCCCTCACCTGCCAGCTGTGAAATGACCTGCAGAAAGACATTTAACAATTGCCTCTATCCACTGAGTTTACAGTATACACTTTAATCAATGCTCAGGATTAAATTAATGCTGATAGGCAATTTCCAATATCTGGCGTCC
Source organism: Buceros rhinoceros silvestris (assembly GCF_000710305.1). Classification (NCBI taxonomy): domain Eukaryota; kingdom Metazoa; phylum Chordata; class Aves; order Bucerotiformes; family Bucerotidae; genus Buceros; species Buceros rhinoceros. Next base: position 29,011 of record NW_010403239.1, read on the forward strand.
AGACGATAAGGGAATTGGGCTTTTCGGGGCTTCTCTTTCTTTTTTTATGAACTGAACAGGCCTATCTGTATTTCACGGTGGATCATGTAAACTGTAGTACTGACTTATTGCAGAATTTTGAAACCACTGAATTATGTCAAGCGCGGAGTTAGTTGCTTTCTTTAGGACTTTTCAAAGTAGGGAATATGATGAACACTTGAACTGGTGGTGTAGGGCAATGAAACAGACGTTTTGGCAGATTTCATGGTGTATCTAGTAGGGAAATACTTTAAACAATGCGTGGAAGGTGCAATTTAAAACATTCTGTGTATAGCAGGTTCCATTTTTATGTGTATCAAATATTAAAAATATTGACAATTTTGGAGAAGATACTATACTAAGGAGCACGAAAGTGATTTGTCTTGAGATTTTATACTACTGAGCATCCCTGGAGTAAGAGATGAAAAGCAAATTTGAGCTTTAGTTACTCAGAACACACCCAATAGACAAAGGAGTATATTTTCTCCTGGTTGGTGTAAAAGTGGTGCAAGAGGGAAAGTAAAGCTGTACGTTGCTGGAGGACAATTTAATCGATATTGCTTAACAGACCACCTTCCCTTTCAATCCTCATTATCACCAGAGGACTGTACGCTTTTAAAGAAGGTGCATCCTTCTGTGATAAAGAGAGAGCAAAGAGATGAGGTTTTTTTAATGAAGTATCTTATTCTATAGTAATTTCTTATGGCTGATGAATGGAATTGTCAAGGTCCAGGAAACAAGAATGCACTTTGTTAACTAAGGTAATATTAACTAATGCAAATTTTGCAGGATATAATTGGACAGAGATTAATGCACTTTCAGTTAACAGCAATTTACATGCCCAAGATATCGCATCACTCCAATGATATTAGTTCCCAGCACATTACTTAAATAAATGCGCAATGATTTTGTACTTAATTCATTAACGAAAACATTCCCATGTAAAAGTCGTGACCAGACTCGACTACAGCCTTTGATTGGATCCTGTCTCACATATTTCCTTGCAGGTGTCAAGAAGAGTGTCCTATTGGGACGTACGGCTTCCAGTGCACAGAAAGATGTGACTGCCAAAATGGGGCAAAGTGCTACCATGTAAATGGAGCATGTATATGTGACCCCGGATTTAAAGGGATTTATTGCCAAGAAAGAATGTGTCCAGACGGGTTTTATGGCCTCAAATGCAACAAGAGATGTCCTTGCCATGATACCAACACTCTCAGGTACGTACATCCTGGTACATACTAGTGCAGGGACCGGTCAAATAAAGGCTTTGGGCAAAACATCCGTTAACTACACCTACTCCATTTTCTCTGTTGTTTGAATTAAGAACACGGACATTTTTTCTAGATCACAGCCTTTAATTTAAATGACCTCAGGTTTGGAACCATAGGCCTCAGTGCAGCCAGCTACTAAACATGTATCTGTTAACTATTTAAATAGTTCTGCTAAAATCTGAAACAACCTGACGTGTGCCTTATCCTGGAACTACAGCCTTCTAGGCGTGAGAACTGTCATACGATGCCCTATTGTATGTATAAGAACCCGCTGAAGTTTAAAAAATATAGACACATTTACTCAAATCCATCACTTTGCCTCTTTTTATGACATGGGTTGTCTTGTTAGATCTATAGACAGCAAGGGGACTTTCAAGATGAAACCTAATTTGCTTCAGTTTATGTCTCATGGCAAATCACCTTGTTGAAAACACTTGAGGCAGATGTATAAATAAACTGAAATCAATATCCCCATATCAGTCTATGGAACTGTAATGAAGTCGACATTGTCAAAATAGACTTCTCATGTGTGCCTGGTTTTGCTCTTCATTCAGTATGTGGATGTGTGAAATATTCAGAAAAATAAATATCAGGGAAGTATACCTAAAATGGAGTAAGTCTCACTTAAAAGGTCAGGTTTGGATGATTTATTCCCTTTTGCTTTTTTGAGAATCTCATTCTTGAGGTTCTCATTACTAAGAGTTAGAGCCACAAACACACCTGAGATAGGTTGAATTTACTTTCCCATCGCAGGCTCGGATAAGTTTTCCAAACGCTGAAGAAAAGACAGTTTTAAGACTCTTCCCTATTATCCTATTTAGTTACCTTTTGTAACGCCTTGTCTTGTTTACTGACTGATGGGATTGCTGCCTGGAGGTTACTCCCTCCCTCACGTATGGTACAGGGAGCCTGGGCAGCAAAAGCACCCTGGCCTGAGCTACTCGGCTGGGCTGGAGTGCCCTCAGCTCCTCACCGTGCCTGCAAGACGCTAAACCACTCAGCAACCCCTGATTTCCTCCTTTTCCTGACCATCACGGTTAAGCATTCAGAGGCAACTCAGGACTGAGTAGGCTTCAGGGGGAGGTGGGGATAATTGATGCCCAAGCAAATACGCCCTTGATACAGACATTCTTCACTTTTAAACCAGACAGGTAGGGACCTGACTCTCTTGCTGATGACGACAAACCTGCCTTGCAGTCTTGCAGCCTGCTAAAACATAAACGCTCTATTCAATTATGTATGCAAGCAATGCCACCAAATTTGTGTGCGTGCACGCACACACATACACACACACAAACACTACAGGCAAATCTGTTTGTGTACTTGAGATAGACTCTATTTGTCTCAGTCTTGGAAATAAATAGGTGATCTTCCTTGTGAATTCACGTTCAACCGTAAGTGGTGAGGCTTTGCTTAACTGAAAGTCAGAGCTCACAATGGATTATTTAAAAGCTTTGCGTGGTGGTACAAGTCCCCTATGGAAAGGTATCTCTGGCTCTGTAGGGTTTGACAACAAGGCTCCACAATGTTTGACGCCTCAAAGGTAGTTCTGTACAACTGGCTTCTATCACTTCTGATTATTTTGTGTGTTATAAAATCATTGCAAAAAATAACATCCCTAAGGCATGAGCTGAGCATTACACACAAAGGTTAGTGTTGTGTTGTACTGAAGATAGGGGATGTCTCAAGAATTACTGCAGAGAGAACGAAGGTATAAATTCCTGCATGTCACACTACTCTGCAGTACCTGCCGGCGTGCACAACCTAAATCTCTGGTAAATACAAGGTAAACTGCCCCTCAGTGTTCTTCATGTGTACTGGAGAGTGAGAATATGCTCTTGAACAGCAGCTGACACAGTGTGTCTTCAGCCCCTCCTGTTTGTGTGCCTGTTTCCCCATAAAGAAGATAGAAGGGCTGCAGGTCATGGGCAGAGTTGGCCTTGGCTGCTGTTTCTCAGCTAAGTGCTCAATTCGTTAAGAGTCGTTTAAGTGGGGGAGGACTGTGAGTTTGAGGGTACAAGAGTTCATCCTGGGTTGCTCAGAGAACTGCCTGGGATATGCTCTGGGGTTTTGCCAGAAGATCCTTGCTGACAGAACAGACTAGCACCACCCAGATGTGAAGAAGGATGAGGTCTCAAGTTTGGAAGTGCTCAGGAAAGTGGAGGATGGAATCCTCTCACAGCTCTTTTCTGGGCACGTGGTCATTCTTACACACCATGTACCTGACCTGTGCCTGGCTGCTGTCTGACAGATACATTTTATGCATCCCGGCCCATCACTGATCCATCAGCTTTGCTTGCAGCCTCTTCTGCTAAGATGGTATCTCTGTTTCCTTAATAAATGAGTCTCGTTTCTCCATTGATAAAATCTCCCTTTTCCCT
>NW_010403239.1:32781-40272 GCF_000710305.1 Buceros rhinoceros silvestris
TCCTCTCACTGCTGCTCTGGAACAAAGGGATATCAGCAAGCTGTAGATCTGTAACTGTTCTTTCACTCATCCACGGTATTTCAGCTTTCCACTTTGCAGGAACTCCTGAAAGCGCTGTCAGTTTCTGAGCCAAGGAGTGTCAGAGTTGATGGACAATGACCTTCTCCAAAGGCACTCCGTATTCTGAACAAATCTTTCTCCTGATTGTTTAACCAGTCCCATACAGCATCGTTCTCTTCCCACCCACCTCCTCCCTTTCCTCCTCTGAATTTTTATCACTACTGGAACTGTGGTCTGCCAAAGCCATTCGTTTACTGACAGCCATCTATTTTCCCCAAAAGCGGTTTAAACTGTTGGCTACTTGTTGGCAATACCTAAGTGTGTACGATAATTACAGAAACACTTGAAAGAAGGTGAAGGAAGCTGCTTATTTCTGTCAGTGGTTTTGACTCATTTCATCTGGTGATTGGAGAGCTGGCTGGAATGGAATGTTGTGGAGGCTTTGAGGAGTAGGTTGGGGAGGAACATTAAGAAATACACAATCAGCTTTTCTATTTTCATAGACCTATTTTAATGTCTGGAGACACCAGTGTGATCATCTAGTCTAACCTCCTGCAGAGTAACGGCTGAAGAACATCATCCAATAATTTCTGCATCAAAGCACGCTGAAAGGCACTTTGTACAGGACTTTTGAATGACCCCAGCATTAGGTAATTTAGAATGCGTTGGTAACTTGGACTGTCCTTCCACAGGAAAGGATACACCGATAAAAAAATCCCCGGTGCAAAAAGCCCATGTTGAGACAGTCTTCAGTAGACAGAAAAGCATAATCCTGGCTTGCTCTTCTGAAAAGCAGAGAGGGGAATGAGTACCTGGAATAACCTCATCCACCCACCCTTCTTGAACAGTGGTGCGGAGCCAGCATGTGGAGCCACGTGCATGTAGTGATGTCTTTCCCAGGCATGAGACGGGGAGGAAGATACAGTGACCTCTTAAGCCTTAACGCTTCCTTAGTGTGACAAAGTCAAATGAAGTGGGTAGATCTCCAGAGGCTCTAATTATTGCCTCAACGCTGAAAAGCTTAGAAGGACCAAACCCCATGGACCTCGTGTGAAGTTTTGCCTTGACCCAAGTCAATAACGTGCTTGACTGGGACTGGCTTTGAAGACATTCTGGACTGAAGTAGTGTTCCTACAGTCGCAGTGTGGCTGCTTCTTTAAAAGCAAGAGGGCGTTTTAAAAAGGGAGTCTGAACGTAGTATGGACACCAAAAGTCAGAAAATACCGTTAAATAAGCATTAGGGCTGTTGTTAATTATGGTGAGATGAGCGGTGCTCGTGTATAAACAGAAAGTCAGGAAACTCACTGGGAAGAAGTGGTTTTGGCTGAAAGATGTGTGGGGAACAAATGCAGAATTTGGAACAGATTGTGCCGTCTAAAGCATTTCATTTCCTAATTTGCCTTGAGAAAGTTATATTACCTGGTTTCCTCCAATTTCCTCAAAATTAGATGTTTAAAAAATTTAAAGGTCAAAAATGACTTTCTGTTTTTCAGTTCAGCTAGTAAATTAAAAAAAAAAAATAGATCTTTTATTGCTGAAAATGTGCCTTAAAAGCCAGGAAAAATATAGCACCTTCCAAACTGCAGCAAGAGCCATGGAACGATTTCCTTCTCTGCCATGTTGTGAGCTGTGGACAGCTTCCAGCTTCCACCTCTACATGGCCTAGAGCCAGAGGAACTCTTGGCTGCTCACATCACTCTAGGTTTTCTGCACTGTTCCTTCCTGTTATGCGGGAGATTTAAAGAAATAAAAGTCGTTAAGATTCAATGCAAAATACTAACGTATGACACTGCCAAACTCTTTCAAGAGTGTAAGGTTCCCTTCCTGCTCACAGTGAGTGGTTGGAGGGCAGATGTTAGTGGGTTTGCCTTCTGGGATCATTTTGGAGGCGTCACCGTCTCTTACCCTTCCATTCAGTGGTCCCGCTCTGGAGGAACTGTTTGCATTTCTTCATTTCGGTTTATTGGGAGCATGGAGAATTGCCTTACGTATACTGTAAGGCCAAAAGTTACATGGACACCTGACTTTGAAAGGTGCATTCAGAACAGGAAGGGAGGAGTTACACGAATAATTCACATTGCTGGCTGTAGTTCCTGTTCTTTGCCTTTTTCTACATCGTGGGCCACTGTGATGATACTGTGTATCTCTGGTGACTTCAATCACTGGAATAGTTTGTGCATACTAGAATAGAAAAAACAATTATTAATTAAAACTCATTAATAAAAACTATTTAGTGATACTAACTGCAGGTCTTAGAAGGGTTTCCAAAGGAAGAAAGGCATCATTTTATAAATGGGAAAAAAGAAGGCAGAAAGAGTAAGTTACATGGGCAAGATGCACTAGTGGGACTGGGAAGAGAACAGCTGTCTTCTGAATTTTGATTAAGCATCTAAATCTCGGCCATCTTCAAGTTAACACAGCATCAGGGCACCGGAATTGTCAAAGAAGTGGTTTCGATTCAGGGCACTGTATTCTTTGTGTCTGAGACAAGGCTCCAGTGTCAGATGTTCCTGGCCAGACGCAGCCCATGACCTCTTTTCAGACCAGGCTTGTAGGTCTGAGGTTGCGCTACCACAGCGCTGTGGGGTGCGTTTGGCTTGCCAAAAGCTTTGGAAAGATTTATTCTGCTACTGTCAAGGAGAAGTTTCCCTTCCCCTGCTCTACAGTCTATTCACCAGCTATCGTTACCTGGACAAGGCTTTAGCAGGGCAGAATATGGTCTTTAGTGTGTGTTGGGATAACTTTTACTCCTCAATATATATAGCTTGCATCCATGCAAAAAAGCTGTCCGTTTTGATGAAGGAGCCAGCCTTGGAGTAGAAATTCTTACTGAGGGTAGTATTTTCAATTGAATTGTCACAGACTGATTCAAACTGCCATGATCATGTATTACCTTTGAAAGATTTAATTTAGCAACAGATGCAGCTCTCATGGAACCATATGATACATGCAGTAATAGTGAAAACAGAAACAAAAAATGCACTTTAAACTATTTCTTTAATGTTTAGCTTTCTGCTCCTATTACATAATGATTAATAGACGCAGAGGGAAGAAAAAAGAGCTTTTATGATTTTCATCTGAATGTTAAGAGGTGCTTTGTGAACAACTGTAACTTCAGGGACTGCTTTGTCAGAAGAATTTCAGGGATGGTAGTTTGTTAAGCTGATGAATTGTTTTAATTAGTCAGTAAAACACTATTTATGACAAAATATGACACTCACAAAATTTGATCATTCTTTGTCACAACAGCACATGACTAACCTTTCCTACCAGTAATTGCAAGAAATAAACTTGGATTTTACATTTTATGAGGTTACCTTGAAAATTAACATACATGGTATTAACTGTAGAGGTGTAAAGAAGTCCATTTCGTCATGTCTGCAATATTAAACTCTAGCAATAAATAATCATAAAGGAAAACAAACAGTTTCTACAAGGCAAAAAACCGGGACAGGTCCACAGAGAGTTGCCACCTTGCAGGACTCAATTCTTTCTTGTTCTGAGAATAATAAAGAAAATCTGATTTGTAGCAGTATTATTGCTCATCTTTCTCACTGAGGACTAGACAGTGCTATTCCGGTACGATCTCACGGTGCAGAGGCCCCCAGAGCATACTAAGCTCTCAGGTGAAGCCTTACACTCCCAGCTGGCCTCAGGCAACGTGGGGTCCTTTTCCAAAGGTCGATTCCCTCTCCATCCCCTGCTCTCTCTTCTGACCACGTCATGTCCCCAAACTAGACATCCCCCTGTGCTCTTCCCACCTCCATCTCTTCTGAGCAGGACTTAGCACATCTCCAGCCTTGCCCTCCTTTCCTGGCCCCTAGCCACAGCCTCAGCGTGGCTTTCCTGCTGTGGGGAGTTAGTGCGCTAAGGAAACCTGGGAGGTGCTCTTTCTGTTTGGAGAAGAGAAAAAGTTGGATAAAGATAAACTGCTTCATAGCAGGAGGATCAAAGGGGTAAGTCTTCCACCTACCAGGAGCAGAAGGACCAGGTATTGTCTGGTCTTTTGGACTAGATTGTCCTTTCTGCTTTTCTTTCCATGTGCTCTCACAACAGTGTGGAACTGTCTGAATAGAAATGAAAGCCAGAGGATTAACGTGGGGCAGCAGTGCTCATTATTCAGCATAAAGGAACTTGACTCCTTTCCCTGCACAGCTGAGATTTAGTCCCAGGGCTTTGGTTGACTCCTGCTCCAATAAATCCCAAGGCTTCAGGTAGTCATCCGTTCTGTTTACTACGGCTGAATATTCCCTGCAAAAATCTTTTTCCAAGGAGACTTCTCCCTTCCAAAGCACTTCCCTTTCTACCTCTCCCTGTTGAGAAGTTCTGTTGACGTGGCACTCACTTTTGAAGCACAAATTAGAGTAGAATAAGAATAGAAATAGAATTGGGGTGGCATGGCATGGCATGGCGTGCAATATTGTGCCACAGGACTCAGGTTTATCTTCACAGCTCTCTCGATTGCACTTGTCCATCCACTGGAATTTCCTAACCCTGAATATCTTTAACCAGCTGTCTTACAGCCAGACCGTACGGCACATATGTGTCATACAACAGTATGGATTCATCATGTTGTGGTTAATGTCAGTAATCCAAGTCACCTTGATTTGAGAATGGAAAACTTCAAAGGTGTCCACTTACCAGTGCTGTGGCAGTTCCCAGGTGTTTGGAAGTGATGTGCTGGGCTGGTGTATAGCACCATATTCCCTGCTCCTCAGTTTATGGCTGCTTATGTTCACCATCCTGAACAATTTTCAGATTTGTTCTGTTCTTACTGAGACTCTTGCATTGCATATAAAATGTTCTGCTACTGGATACGGACTGTATTTTTCTTTCATGTCCACATCTGATTGATGTCTGTCTGTCCTTGTTAGTTGCCATCCACTGTCGGGAGAATGTAGCTGCAAAGCTGGCTGGGCTGGACTCTACTGCAATGAAACCTGTCCCCTGGGATCCTATGGCGAGGGCTGCCAGCTGACCTGTCCTTGCCAGAACGGTGCAGATTGCGACAGCATCACGGGGACGTGTACGTGTGCACCGGGATATATGGTGAGTGAGAGCTGGGAGTAACGGGGCGTGTCAGAAGGTGCCTACAAAAAGTTCAAGAGAGTTTTAATCTGATTCCAAATAATAGTTGCATAAAAGTGGCCAAATGCAGGTAATTTTTCCCCATTCTATTCTCAGTCCACATAATTCTCTTTTGAGCAGTGTCAGCTTATTAATTCTGGTTAGTTCCTTAACATCAGTATTGTAAGTTTATTACTGTTAGAAGGATAAAGACATGGTTTCCCATCGTATATTCGAAGTCAAGACATAACAAAAAAGATGTCAGGTTATTATCTGCCTGGAAGAGCAGAAAAAGAATTCTCATGGCCTTTCAGCATGTTCCTTGTCAGTCACACTGTGATTTTAATAGATAAAGATCTTTTAAAATGTTACAAATGATAGAGCAATTTATGTCTTTTTGGAGCATATATGGCAGGTGTCTTTTACCTGAGCATCAGACAGAGCTTCAGACATTCCCTTGTAAACAAGCATTTCGTCTTATAGATGAGACATAAAATGGCTGAAGAAATGAGCCAAGGTGAAACAACAAAAATTCAGAACTAACAATTGCCACATCGCAGCAGAAAGTATCAGGTCATGCATCCAGGTGTCCAGTCCTGCTGCAGCTGGGCAAAATGGAACTCTCGGTACTAAGTTCCCTGGTCATGCGTATATGAAGCACATACTTACTTCAGGAGCACCCCGGGGAAGAGATCTGCAGCCTATGTTTGAGAAGCAATACGTCCTAAAGAAAAACATTATTTTAAGAGAGAACTTCACCACAACTTCATTAGCAGTTGTCTTTCTGCAGTTTGTGTCCTTAATTTTACATGATCAACCCCCGCAGGCCTATCTATCTGTTTTCTGTACTATTAGAGCAATTATTAGCTATCATTAGTAAGTTCACTAGAAGTCAAGCTTCAGATTCAAAGACATTCTCAGTATTTTTAGAACTTCTGATGACATTTATCGGCCAACTAAAATGTGCAGCCTCCTAGATGAGTTTTGCCCTCCGTTGTTTTAAGTTACAACTTCAAAATGAGATCAATAAATGCCTTCAGATATTAGGGAACCTGAGATGTGGTCTTTGACCATGTCGTAGCTCTTCTGATTTGCGTTTATGAAACATAGTGGACATCATACCAGGTAGCTTTCAAAACAACGTGAGGGTAACGGCGTGTTGGATCTGGACAGCAGCACAGCCGCGTCCTACCATCAGCACCCGCAGCAGTGTTTAGGGTTGTATGCTGCTGTCATCTGTAGGGTGGAGTGCTGTAGGAGATCAGTGGAATGCCAAAGCCTTTTTAGCCTCCCTCCCTTTTAAATCCCCACCTGAGCTTGTGGTCACCAACTGTCATCTCCAGAACTGTGGAATTGGACTTAGGGCTTAAAGGCTCTTTTGTCCTCTGCTTCATGTCAGCAGCTGAACCTGAGACTTGGAGCTTCCATCTGATTTCCAGAGGTTCTCTCAGTGCTGGGTATAAACAGATTTATTTAAGTGTGAGGGGTAGGACTGTCAAAAGCATCTGTGCAAGACACTAGCTCTTAGACATAAAAAAAAAAAAAAGGGCTTTGAGGTTTGATTCCCCACTCACACAAGCAGAAAACAGGAATTTCTCTTCTCCGTGCAGTGGTGATACACAAGTATTATGTGAATTAGGAGGAAAGGGTGAAGGCAGCAGCGTTTTAGTAATGAATGCAAAAGAAAAAGATACCAAGATCCTCTTTCTTGTCAGGAATGCTGTTCAAGTTCGCAGCACAAAAATATTTTGGGGACCCTTTACTGTACACATATAAAAACAAGCATGTTTTATCCAATATATATTGCTCCAAGACATTATTACTGCAGGCCTGAAGCCTGGGAAGTTCCTGTTGCATTGCTTCAAAATAATATTTAATCTCATAATAAAGAGCTTTCTTGCATTGACATTTAAACGGCTCGGTTATTGAGGATAGCTCTATAATCACTGAAGCATATTTAGGCATTAGTATCATTGCTCTCTCATAATATACTATAATCTCTGGCAATTAGTCCATGAGGGGAAGTAAAGCCTTGAAATTGCTAATTTATTGCCTCTGAAGCATATTTGTCATTCGTATGCATGCCAGACGACTTGAGTTGCAATGATTCTTTCAAATGGGGGAGAACACAGGCTGTAAAGAAAACTCGACAGGAGCCTTTCCTTCCTGCCCCGTGACGCGGTGTCCTGCCCAGCCGCTGTACGCCCCATCGCCTGGGCAGGGAGAAGGTGTCAGCGCCGCTTCACCACGGCGCCCTGCAGGTCACCTGAAAGAGGCTCTGGGGCCAGGAGCCTCTCGAGGGCTGAAGTGGCTTGTCTCAATGACACACTCCAGACCAGGCTTTGCCTTCAGATACGCATTCCT
>NW_010403239.1:40406-40659 GCF_000710305.1 Buceros rhinoceros silvestris
GCTGAGGCAACGGGGAGCTTTGCCTGCGGGTAGAATTTTGCCCTTGAATTCCGCCTGCCTGCAAGCAAGTGGCACGACTGTTCCTGAATGCAGGATGTCTCTTTTGGCAGCACCGATAATCGACTGATGCTAATACAGAACCGGGCAGAGCTAATTTTTCAGAGAAGCCATAAGTGAATCCCTCTTGGTTTTTCTTCTAGCACAAGGCTTGGCTGGTGCAGCTGCAGGGTCAGGAATTGTGCCATGCGATTGG